>NC_028358.1:34934650-34953724 GCF_000741045.1 Vigna radiata var. radiata
ATATATATATATATATATATATATATATATATATATATATATGGGTTTGCTAACTTACGTACGCCTGTTTTTCAGTGGGTACATTTTAGCAATGTGTATCGGGTTTCAGTAGACAAAAATACACTTATATATCATGAATTATAAGTTTTAAGGTTAAGGGTATTTTAATAATTTTGATTCTCAATATTAAAAAAATAAAAAAGAAACCCCCAAACTCTTCCACCTCTATCATTCCTATCAACTTTTTCTCTTTCATCTCTTTCACTCCAACCTTTTCTTTGTCATCCATACTCTAGTTCCAATTGAAAAAAAATCAGAAACACTTGCCTTATTTTAATAATTTTCATTTTCAAAACTAAAAAAAGAAACCCCAAACCCTTACTCACCTCCTTCATTCCTCTCAACCCTTTATCATTTATCTCTCTCACTCAAACATTTTTTCTGTCATCTCTACACTAGCCCCAACTAAAAAAAACTCATTATTAAACGATTTACTTTTGTAAAGAGATTAGTCATTGACATATTCACCTTCCGAAAAAAGTTCATTCAAAATCTCTTTAATTTCATTATCTTCACTATATATATTACAACCGACGGACACAACTTGCATCAAGACTTATGAACATCCTTTCTTTACATTCTAAGACTACTATGTAACATTGTTCCATGGCCATTTAATTTTTTTTGGAAGAAATTCATTAACTTGTTTTCCTTTACTAAAGAAAAAACAAATCAAAATACAATAAAATCTCAATTATAAAATCAAACCATAAAACTTCTAAATCTTGAAATTTTATTTATAATTATATAAAGAAAAAATTAGGTTCTTTAATTTTTTTTATTTATGTAAGTATTTTTTTTCTCTAACAATTTTATTTAATAATGAGTGTTTTTTTAGTTAGAGGTAGTGTAGAGATGACAGAGAAAATGTTTGAGTGAGAGAGATGGAGGAGAAAGGGTTGAGATGAATGAAGAAGGTGAGTAAGAGTTTGAGTTTTTTTTTTTTTTTTTTTTAATTTTGAGAATAAAAATTATTAAAATAAGGCAAGTGTTTTTTATTTTTGTTTCAATTAGGGCTAGAGTAGGGATGACAGAGAAGGTTGGAGTGAAAGAGATGAAAGAGAAAGGTTGAGAAGAATGAGAGAAAGGTTGAGAAGAATGAGAGAGGTGGATAAGGGTTTGAGGTTTCTTTTTTTATTTTTTTAATTTTGAGAATGAAAATTATTAAAATACCCTTAACCTTAAAACTTAGAATTCATGATATAAGGTTTTGTCTATTGAAACCCGGTACACATTGCTAAAATGTACCAACTGAACAACAGGCGTACGCAAGTTAGTAAACCCCATATATATATATATATATATATATATATATATATATATATATATATATATATATATATATATATATATATATATATATATATATATATATATATATAATTTTGACACCTTTAATTTTAATTTATATTTTTCTTAAAAAATATTAATAATTAAGGATGTTTATTATAATTAAATTATTTATCAGTGATCTAATATATAATTTATATGTAAACGTTATCTATCTATCTATCTAAATTTTAATTATAATATACTTATATATTCATAATTATTTGTCTAGAATATATTTTATTTTTGATGTGTGAAATAAATGTACCCATTTGCTTTTGAAATTAGGGAGATTGGTATCTTTTCTCAAACAATTAAAATGGAATTAATAATGCGTACAAACATTGTTTTATTTCAAAGGAAATCATCCTTCTAAACCGAATATTAAATAAATTATGTGCAAAAGGATTATATACTTTATATAATATTAAATTATATTTTAAAATTACAATATTTTGAATATCATAATTATTTTACACATGTCAAGGATAAAAAATAAAGAAGAATAGATAGATAGATAGATAGTTAGTTTGAATGATAAGATTTACATTTTTTCTTTTCTTCTCTTCTGATTTCTATTTTTCTTTTTTACCAATATGAAGATGAGAAAATACATTTTACCATAAATATAAAGATAACTAAAATGATGTGCATTTACTCTTAATATAAATGGATATCTACTTGTATATATAATTATAATGAATCATATAAATTATTTAATCACGTATTTTAACAAAATTAATATATTTATATTATAAGCTAACATTTGGAATATTTCAATCAATCTCTCTCTCCCTCTCCCTCTTTCTCTCTCCCTCCCTCTCTCTCTCTATTATTCTTAACCTATTGCATGAGTATAATATGTATTTAAAATAAAATTTATAAAATGCTTATAATTCTTTTTATCTCACATTTTTTGAAATCCTTTCAATATAATTAGTTTAAAGAATTAGTTTTTAAATTAGTCATTATTATATACTAATTTAAAAAATTAATTTCTTTGATAGTCAAAATCTTGATAGTTAATTTTAGAAATCAATTTACAAATTAATTACAATTTTTTATTCATAATATTGATTATTTTAATAACTAATAATTTTTAGTTTTTGTAAATTGATTAATCCATTGATTAATTATTTTTTCTTATTAAAATTCACAGAGATTTTCTTATAGTGTTTTTATAGTATTTGTATTTGATCCATACAATCTACATTTATAGCTATAACCGATCATAAAGTTCTGCAACCTATTTAATTAATCACACATACTATAACATTGTTAGGGTTAAGAAAATGTTTGCCTGAATATATATTCTTTTGATATTTCAAAGGCTTCCAACAATCCTTTTCTACAAACACAAATCGTGCAACGATACATTTAGAGACTGGTTTGATGTAGAAATTAAACACTGCAAAAAACTCATTTAATAATTATCCTTACTTTGGTATCAAGACAATGAAACCCACGTGAAACTGATCTCATTTTGATTTACTGATTTGTATTCATTAATTTAATCCTTGTCCTATCTATTTCTTTTAGGTTTCCTTTTATCCGAAAATGCATATTCTGGTCTACAGTGCATCCTATACAGCGAAAACGAATTGTTATATAAAAATATGTAGAAAGGAACTGTCATAAGAATCTACACATCCATTTTTTTTGCTATTCACTTTTTACATAAGAGAAACTCTTCAACAAAAATCTCATACAACATGATTTACCCTCGTCAAAATTTTAGATGAAGAATGTGGATTTATGAACATTATAAAGGGTGTATATGATGGATTGTCATGCGTATATATGGGCTATGAATGTTCTTCATTAATTTTAGGCCCTATTATTATCATATTTAATTTTCAAAATCAGCAAATTGGAATTCTAGTTCTTGAGGTACTTTAATCTACCCTAATAAATTCAAACCTGGTCAGTGACAGTCGTAGCATGTGCTTATGTGCAGAGTATATGTTCAAATGATTGACAAGAAAGCAAATGAGAGAATATCCTGTCTACGAGTCAAAATCAATCTTCTGATTAGTATGAATGAATCATGATTTGAATGCATAATAAACTGAAAACAAGAAAAAAGAACTGTCTTATTGCAAATTTCAATCCTCTTAACTAATTAACATGAACCTCTATCGCCTTACAAAAACTAAATTGCCAGAGTGAAAGAGAGACATGTAGGAAAACAAGATAATAAATTCAATATACCACTGTTAATTGTATCTTATAATAAGAATCCGAAAACACACATACGAAATACAATCAAAAGGATTAAAACCTAGGTTATTGCTGCTCCCTTATATACACATATTCAACTGTCAAATGCTCGTGCATATCCTCGGAGGTTAAGCATTTAGCTGCCTTTTTCTTTAAAGTACTCCTACTTCATCATATATATGTATATATATAGTAGCATACAACAATATAATTTATATACCTCAGTGTTAGTTCTGATAATTCTTCAGAAACCTTTGTAGGCATCCAACCTGATAATATGTGGAGAATTTGTGATCAGCTTTCAAATTCTTCCCTTTGTTATACATGTCTTAATTAGAGAAAAGATGCTTGCCCTAAAATTTTTTGTAAGAATTTAATTTGATTTCTGCTTCATGCAATCTTCTTAATTAATTATATAAAGACCTACAGAAATTTGAATTACCTGAAATTACAAATAGCCTTTTCAGTATGGATGATGGCCAAGTCTTAGCTCCAAGTCCACTTCACTATCTTTCTGGTTTCCTCTCGCTTGATGAATATCATCACCCACATGATGACTTGGACCAATTTGGAGACTGAGGTTGGCACCACGAAGCTCTTGGTTCAAACTCAAAGACCGTGACCTTGGCTCATAAAACTCATAATAAAAGGCACTTGCAGGTGGTGGCGGACGAAAGTGTTTGTCACAGTTCCTCTGAGACTCCAAAACGGAGTAATTAGGCCTTGCGTGTTGTTGGTTCAAAGCTTCTGAGACAAAAGGAAAGACTATGGATTGATGACCGTTGAATTTGTTAATTGAAGGTGAAGCGTCAAGTGTGAATTGCTTGGCCTTGGCCCTGTCTTTCCTATGGATATTCATATGACCCCCCAAAGCTTGAGCGTTTGTGAAACCTCTTTTGCAGAATGTGCACTCATAAGAGCGTTTAGTTCCACCAGTGTCATCTTGTGCTTCTTCTTGATCATTTTCATCACTTAAATTCTCAGGGCTGACTGGCTTCTCTGAATTCATAGCAGTGTTAATCAATGAACACACTCTTTTCTCTCAGTTGTGAATCTCTTACGCTCAAAGAGAATTGCAAGATGTGAAGGGTTTATATTGAGAAAAGGATGTGTAAGAAAGGTGTGAGATATAGAGACAAGAAGAAAACGTTGGGTAAAACTGTAGAAGGGTAGCGGTTTTGTATGAAGAGAGAGTGTGATTTTGGCGTTTTGTCATGGGATTTTCCATTTAGCCGGCTCTATGATGGGTCTAAACCTTGAGAATATTTTTATCAGTTCCACCTCTCTCTCTTCCATTTCATTTGATAACAATTTCTTCTTATGTTGCTTTCATGACGTGGAGGTGGTTTTCTTTTGGCATCGCTTGTAATTTCCTTTGCCGCGTCAATGTGACTGATTCTCGGTTACTCACAACAATTCTATTCTTAACAACAATATTATGAAGAAACTTATCACTTTTTAGTGTTTTCCACTTTATTCATAGCTGTCAATTAACTTACTATATTTGATTCAAAATGCAAACAGAATGCGCAAGAGAATGCGATATACTTTTTCCTTGTTTAACAAATGCACCATGATTCACATCTCCTAAAGTAAAAGAATAAGAAGATTTTACTGTTTTGCATGATCCCATGCACATGCTTTACGGCGTAATTGTTCTAAATATAAATATTGGAGTGTTGCATGTGAAAGCAAAATTTAACAAATGTAGGAGACTCCGAGGATATGATGCACAATGTGACATGCAAGCAGAAAACGCGTTGAAGTATCTCTGGATGTCTTTATCATTCTCCTAAAAGAAAATAGTATTCTTGATATGCTGCATTTATGTTAGCGCTAGTGATTTTCTTGCATTTAACTGGCTTCCTAGCCCTTCTTCAAAAGGAAGAGACATGTGAACTATTAGCATCATCCATCTAGCGTAGTAGGGTGTACCCTAATTTGATCCCAAGCCAACCTACATTTGCATGCCATGAAATATACTCAATTTATTATATCACTAACTTTCATTCATTCAAACTGAATTAATATCCCCAACTAAACACATATCACTGTACCCTGTTTCAAATTAATGACCAAAAGGAGGGGAATGGAGCCAGTTCAAAAGGAATCATATATATATATATATATATATATATATATATATATATATATATATATATATATATATATATATATATATATATATATTGAGGATAACCTATTGGTTATTTTAAACACAAAAGAATTCTCTACTCGACCAAATGTCTCCTTGTACAACAGCTCTTTAGCTGCTGCCTCATCAAGTATAGTGATCAATGTTGGCATTTTCATATATAATATTTTTTGTAGAAAGAGTATACGTTTGAAACCACCACTGATTAATAAGCTTCCTTGTAGAAAAAGCTAACTAAATCCCAAAATCAATTCATTCCAAGTTTTAGTGTGACGTTATCCTAGATATGATAAAGACTAAGTATTCAATCCTCATGAGAATAATAATCACAATTGGGGTCTGTCACTGACAATTACATGAGTGCTCAACTACAGCTTGCATTGCCTTTACAGCATGTAGTTAAGGTTGTCATGGACTTAATTATCATCATTTTTTCTTACGCCTGCATTTCCAAAGACATGGTCAGTTCTTCTCCAATCGCGTTACAGGAACAAGGAATACAAAAATATCTTCAGTTATAATTTCATATAGATACGTTTCCTAATAGTGATAAAAGATGAAAAAAAGTTAGATCAACTCTACACGCAGTTCAAATTTGTTAATTAAAAATTGTTAAAATTGTTTATAAATTCCAACTTTACCTATAGATAAAAATATATTTTGGTATTTTTTTTTTAATTTTGTAGCCTTTCATTAAAAGATCAATTACTTTGGTTATGATTTTTTAGTTCTAATTATTACGTTTATTATGTCATGTATTTTATAATTAACCTTATATTATATCTTAATTTTTTCTTAAGTAAATCGAAAATAAAATGAATATATATTATACCAAAAAAGGGAAAGCAGATAAACAAAAAAAAAGTATAATAAAACATTACCTTTCGAAAGAATGGTAAAAAGTAAATTTAAATATATTTTAAGGTTGTTGAGAAATCAGAAACTAAAAGCTAAAGTGGCATCTTGAAGTGGCGTATCAGAAAGTATCAAAAGTTATTAAAATAATTAAGCTAATTTTACAAAACCACTATTAACATATAGTTAAACAAGTTTTTCCAAATTGTAGTGTTGATTTAAGTCAATATTTTGAAGCGGGGCTATAGAGATATATTTATGAACAATAGACGGTATCTAGACTTGATAATTACTTTGTCACTACCCCCATATAAAGTAACATTGTTTGAGAGGCCTTGGACTTCGTGTTAGCAAATCCAACCTATCCCAAAATATAATAAATACAATCAACACCACTATAGTGGGAAAGTATTTATTTGAAGTCATTACTCACTCTTCATTCTCTTTATTGATCATGTGCCTTTTCTCATATGATGTCTTAATTATGTTAGAGAATTACACCTTTGTCTTAAGATCTCACATTTCAAACCATGTAGAGTAATTCAATCAACATCGCCAAGTTTGATCAAGCTATATTTCGGATGCATTAGTAAAAATTCAACAATTAATAAAATCATCACCCAATATATTCAACAACTAACATTAGACAATTGGGTCGACCTCACCTCAAATGGGTGTGGACGAGGTAAATTGTTTCCGCAATGTCCATGTCATCCCTACTCCATATAAGCACTCTCACGCTTCGGCTTGTGAAGCTATAATTGGGAACAAAATTGTAACAACTCATCCTAAGAACAATTAAGCTCATAAATAGGATGGACAAAATTAATTTAAGTGTATTGAAGTATCAATTAATTGCATTATATTAAATTAAAAAACTAAACTGTTTTTAATAAAACTGAATTTTACTATTTTATAGTTCAATTTTAGAAAATTGAATATCCAAAGCTATAGTTTAGTTCATTGTTCATTAACTTAAAACTAATTTAATTTATATTTTTTATTTGTTTGAGAATCTCTAAAGTTGAAATATAGTTTTGGCTATTACCGATTAGATCAAATTTTGGTCATGGTTGTCCCAAGCAAATTTGGCTCAGGGTCAACTCGGCCAAATTCGACCAATTTCCAGTTAGGATTGAATCAAGCGAGTTTTGACTATGGTTGTTCCAATCAAATTGATCTCATATTCAATAAGGCCAACTCAGTCGAATTTTGGTCAAGATTGACTTTACTGAGTTAAGTCGGTGGCATTATTAGGCCTAATTTCGATTGATTTTAGGTTGGTGTTGACTCAACTGAGTTTCGATTGTGCCCGTCCCGGTCGAATTTGACCGAATTTTGATCCCGACCTATTTCAAAATCTTGTCTAATTTGGTCAATCTCAACCTTTGGTCTGACCGAATTCTATTTCAACCTTTTAATTTTATTGTTTTTGGGAGAATCTACATTATGAATGAAGTGAATAAAGACTACATTTTTTAGTTTTTTAATTCAAAAATATTATAATTCAGTTCAAAATTAGTGTAGTTTGATTCAAAAATTGTGTACTTTGAAAAGATATAGAGATACATAACAATTAAGATTATATTACAATTCAATGCAGTTTATTGTAGTATAATTTGATAAAATAAAAAATAGTTTAATTCAATTCGTCTGAACTAATTTTTAATTCAGTTTAGACAAATTAATTTTTAATTCAGTACTGTTTTTAATAATATAGTTTAATGCAATTCATTTTGTCCACCACTATTCATGAACTTGAGACAACATACAAGCTATGATCGGTCATTTATATATGATCTACTGCAACATAACATATGAAGTATTTATGTTTTTATGCTTTCACGTGAGATGTTTGAGGTCAAGGACTCAAACATTACATAGCTAGATCAAGATGTTTAGAAACGAATTAATGAAGTCAACATATTAAAAATTTCGATTTAGTTTCAAATATGATTAAATACTTAATTTTTTTAATATTAAATGCTTAGCTTTTATTTTAAAATACTTAAGATGTGGTTAGTATAATTAAGTTTCCTGTCCTAATGAAAAATCACAAATTTTGATTTTAGGAGAAAAAACATTACAAGATTTTAAAGTTAAAAATTAAACATAATAAAAGAGAAAACACGATATTCATCAATGGGAATAGCTCGAATGTCTATAGTCTAGCATGTAAGAGTAGAATCTTGAAAAAGAAAAGAAGGTACAAATGTTTTAATAATAATTTTATTATAATGTTTCACATATTTGTTTCCTTGAGTATAATTGACAATAATACTGAAATAAACTAAATGATTACGAGATTAATAATTATATCAAATAAACATGTCAGAAAAAAATTTAAATCTTTCATGAAAACATAAAAAGAAATTTTTATATAAGCTACTTAAAAACTGTAATAATTAACCATCATTTTGTATTGACTTTGAAAACATAATTTTTATTTTTTCATTTCAATAATATTGGAACAATCTTGAAAGAACTTTCATTTTTCACTTCTTCATAATTATATTCTTATTATCATTTGCATACATGAACCATGAAAGATGGCGAATTTAAAATATAAATAGGATAATTTAAGTAGCTTTTATTATTATTCAAAAAATTCATACTTTCATTTAGAAGGACAAATAATTACTCCCGTATCTTGAGCTAAGCGACAATTCTTATAATTGTTAGAGTCTACGAACTAATGTTGAATGTAAGCAAGAGAGTTGATTTAGAGTTTAAATGTATAGTGAAGAGGATTAATAAACAAAGATTAAAACAGTAAAAAAAAATTGTTTCGAATTATATAGAATGAAATAAATAATCATGTTTAATTTTTGCAAACGAAAGTTCTATCTACAGAAAATTTCTGAATTAACGAAGTTGCAATAAATTCTGTACTGGGGTCCTGTCTTAGACGGAAGGCTCCCGTTGATACAATAGGCCGGACAGTCAGTGTGAGATTTACGTCGATGGTTAAAGTATTACAAATCAGATTAAGAGTTACTAGACCGTGATTGGACTTTAATTAAGATTTCATTAATCTCAAACTCATAACTATCACTATATATAAAGGTCAAAAGTAAAGAATAAATAAATTTATTTATTGTGTATTTAATACTGTGCACTCGAATATCGAATAAAAGAACGGACCAGAACAAACGACAATGAGAGAAATTATGAAGAAGATTGGTAACTCGATCTCATACCAGAACAAATTCCATACAAAGTTGATAAAGGAAACAATAACAGAAAGAGTAAGTCGTTATTTTAGATGAGATAATAAGTAGTGAAGGTGTAAAGAGTTTGTTTCTATCCAATTGTTGGAACCTGATAAACAAATCCCTCTTTATTGATCCAAACCCAAACCCTATCACATTGGAAATTAGCTATGACAGAGGATCCTTCAGCCACAATGATAGCATTCACCAAAGGATTCTCTCTCTCAATTGTAGCCTCTGCCACTTTTCCTTTCGCTCCAACCAACTCAGGCCATGACCTCTTACCTGCACATGTATACAACAACCATCATCAAACTAATACAACATACTAACTGCTATCTATGCACTTCATCCAACATATTTTTACCTTTGCACTCCGACATTTTTTCTTTCGCCTTTCTTTATAATTCTTTTGTTCCAGATATACATGCGTTCATGTGTGGGGGTATTTATAGTTTCTTTTCGTCATATGTTGTCCAAATTTATACGACTTTGTTTAATACAATTATCAATGAGTTTGCAGGCCTATCGATGGTATGATCGATATTTATTAATAAACTTTTATAAATCTAAATTTTTTAAACATGTAGGGACATCTTATGACATTATACAAAATAAAAAGACTTAAAAGACAAGAACTTATATAAAATTAAAAAAAAAGTTAGATTAAGATATTCTATTTAAGTTAAAATTAATGATTATATTAAAACCCAGAACATATTGATGGTAATTTAATATCCGACCGACTCAGTTTACGACAATGTAGACGGACAGAGAGACTTGTAATTGAAGTTGAATTAGAATTAGGAGTGACGACAACGATCTTAGCTTCTTGATTTAACCGGCCAAATAGCTTAAATAGTATAAATAAATGAGTAAAATGTTTAAAATAGACCTTAACAAAGAAGAAAAGTAAACTCCTATCCGGAGGGAATATTAATAAAATATATTCTTGGTTTTCTAATTTTTTGTAAAAAAAATTTGGATCGTAGTAAACAATTTAAATATTAACATAAATTGTGTTTGAAATATTAAATAAATTTAACAAAATATAATTAAAATTATTACATAATGTATTTTTAAAATTTAGAGACTAAATTGAATCAAAATTTCAAAAATATACTAATTTCAATTTTTACTTTAAAGTTAAGAGACAAAAAATTTTGATTATAGTGATAATTTTCATTATCATTTTTTTATTATATTTATATTTATATTTTATCTTTATTGGTAATTTTATTATTATCTCATTAAATAATAAAGAGTTTATAAATAATTATTGAAAAGAAAAAAATATTGGATTTTAGTTGTGGAATATTGTATAAAATAAGTCAAAATTTCAAAAAATTGAAAAATATATAAAATATTATTAATTACAATTCAAGTATATTTTTTAAGTCTAATTGGTTTAACCTAATTTATTTGTTGTCTAATTGAATTGTAAATTCTAAAAATTATCGATGAATTTTTTTGATAATATAAATTTTTCATTTTATTTCTTGTATGATTTGATACGTTTGTTAATATTATAACAAGTTTTTGATTGGAAATTCCAATTTAATTAGAAAAAAGACGAATTTATAATATATTTAGTCTAAAGTTCATCTTCCAAGTTACTCTTGCCTTTGTTATGTGTATCGTGTGATGATTGGAAGAAGATGTGGTGTCGAAAATGTGAATATCAGGGAAAAGGTCTTGGGTGGTGTACTATGGACCATTCTTACTACCCAAATCTATGAAATTCAATTGTTTTTCATCGAATCTAGTAGAGTGTTTTTTCCTCCACTTCCCTTCCTTTTCCTTGCACTTCTAAAATTACAAATATATCCATTTTATTAAATTTTTTTTTTTTTACTTTTTTCTTCTCTCGCTGTACTCCTTTTATTTTTTTTTAATTGGACGCTTTAAAAAAGTATTAAATTTAAAATAACATAAAAAATTAAAATAAAAAATAATAAATTTTGAAAATTTAAAGTAAAACAAACAAAAGAAAAAAAAATTAAGCAAATTTAACAAAACTTCAAATAAAAATAACAACCAAATACAATTGTAATAATTAAAAAAAATCAACTAAAATTAAATTAAACAATTATAAACAAATAACAAAAATCAATATAATTTTAAACAAAAATATTATATTAATAACAATTATTGAATATTGCAAATTTATTAAAACAAACAAAACATAAAATTAACAATTAAAATTAAATAACAAAAAACCCACAATTTAAATAACAATAAAATAATTATTTTATTTATATTGATTTTTTTATTTGTTTATAATTTTTTAATTTAATTTTAGTTTATCTTTTTAAATATTACAATTGTATTTGGTTGTTATTTTTTATTTGAAATTTTGTTAATTGTTTTTTCTTTGTTTTATTTTTATTTTTCAAAATTTATTATTTATTATTATTTTTTTGTTATTTTAAATTTAATACGTTTTTTTCGTATTTCAGAACATGTTATTTTCTTAATCGGTTTTAAAAAATAGATTAAGAGCTTATTTGCTTTCGAAAACAGTTTAAAACACGTATCTCGAACTTTAACTAATTTTCGGAAACCGTTCAATTTTGAATTGATTTTTGAAAATTAGTTAAAAAATAAAATAAGTGCAAGAGTGAAGAGAATGAAGAAAAAAAATATAATTTAATATAAATTTGAATGTTATATTTATAATTTTGGAGGTAGAGGGAAAAACTCTAATATAATACTCTTGATTGGATTTTGTACTTTGTACTTTGATATGCTGTTACACCGTCTCTTCTTCACTCTCCACAAAAACCTAAACTTAATCAAAGTTAAAAAGGTATTTTGGTTATTATGGAAAAAGCCCCCAAAAATTTGCTTTAATTATCCAAGTCAGCGTTAAATATTATTCTCTAAATCTCTTTAATAATCCTATCCACTTTTTTAGCCCTAAAGTCAATTTTATTTAAAGAACTGAGCTAATATAAATCAAGACCAAATAAAAATAGCAAGTGTGACTCATCTAAGTGATTGTGAAAGGGCCATAGCAATTATGGTCAATTATAACTCATCTATATCTTTCTATCTATTCAAAAAAATTTGCAAAATGTTTATTTAAAATACCTCCTACAGATTCAAAATACGTACAGATACTCTGGTTTGTACTAATTAAAGAAATTACAGTTCAGTTTATTTAATTTTTTATTTGATAAAAACATATTAAATTAATTGTCCTTTAATTTGAAACAAATTTTACGTCATTTTTAGAAACACGTGGGTTAAAATTTTAAATAAAAGAATTATATGTCCACTTTTCTAACCGGAGACACATTATCAATCGAAGCCATCGAAACCATCTATTTTTTATTGATTAAATCTGACGGTCAGAAGTGCTCTCGTTCTTTGCTTACATTCTCCTGTTACAGAGAAAAAATCCAGAAGGAGTAGAGCACACTCTTTAATGACAGATTCATTCATGTCATGAATATTGAAACTTTTATGCATAAGTCATAATGCACAAATTTTATTATATTAACCAATTTTCTTAATTAAGGAGCAATAAATGGAGATAAATAGTTAATTCCTTGGAGAAAGAAAATGAAAGATAGTTTGAACATAATGAAAAATGAGAAGAAGAAGAAGGTAGTTTGTTATATAAGATGATCCTTGTTTTATTTTGAAAGAAATAACATAATTGAATATAAGTCCTTATTTAAATAGTATATTGATGACTTATAAGATATGAAGTGGGTGAGTGCGAAGCTGCTATCCAATGACGGGAGTCTGATAAACGATTCCCTCTTCAGTGACCCAAACCCGAACCCTGTCACAACGGAAATCACCGGTGACANCGGNTCCCTTCAGCACAGTTTCAGCTTCCACGTAAGGATTCTCTCTCTCAATCGTGGCCACTGCCACCGATCCTTCAACTCCGACTAACTCAGGCCATGAGCTCTTACCTGCACACACACACACATCAAATATCAAATTTTATATATCAAACCCACAACCCTTATTCTATTCATATGCTTCCCATACAACAACAGATTTACCTTTGCACTCCGACATTTTTTGTCTTCTGCTTTCTTATTGCAATTCTTCTCTGTGTGATTTAGATGCCTTGATATGAGGGGGTATTTATAGTTTCTTCTAAGGCAGTCTTATGAGTTGCTGAACGCTGTGCTTACTTTTCAATTATGTACGCTTCAAGTTAATCAGATTCTCAATATTCATCCAAACAAGCTTTGTCAAACATTTCCGATCTCACGCAAACAGTCTTCTATTTTGAAACTCTTAGCTGCTCATCAACCCTTCAAATCTTTACACACATAGCTGCCAATTTCTAATCTGGCCGCTTACTGCTTCATGACCCAAACTAAGTTGTGGCATTGTACTGATTGCTTACCATAAGTTGCTAATGATATTTTCACAACATTTTTTGACAATCTTTTTATAACGGAACACGTGTCACCACTTTATTGATTTATTTGAATTTATATTTAAAAAATATTTAAAACAGATCAATCACTGACACGTATACATTGTTAAAAAGTTGTTAAAAAAGTGTTAAAAGAAATTTTTCCATTACAGTTATATTACATTTATATCATTATGTACGCATTTGCATTTATATTTTCAAAAAATATAAATCACTTTCTTAAAAGTAA
This sequence comes from Vigna radiata var. radiata, assembly GCF_000741045.1. NCBI lineage: Eukaryota > Viridiplantae > Streptophyta > Magnoliopsida > Fabales > Fabaceae > Vigna > Vigna radiata. Next base: position 34,949,119 of record NC_028358.1, read on the forward strand.
TATATATATATATATATATATATATATATATATATATAAAAGTTAATTGATTAAAATTAATTCTATCTGATAATTTAATTAGGATAAAACCCACAATATAATCTATTTGAATGATTTAAAGGTTAGATTTATGTAGAAATATTCACCTACATACAAAATCATAACTATTATATATCCTTTTAACCAGAATTCATTCAAATTGTGGATATCACTTAAAAGAAAATTTTCTAACAAAAATATAGAAATTATAGAGATTATGAAAGTTGGACACTTGTTGGATTTTCTATTCTCTTTTTGGTATTTGGACAGCAGGTTTATAAGATAAATAGTTTGTTTTGGTACCAATCCTATGCGTCGTGCATGTTTTGCTGTGACGTAGATGGAAGCTATTAATCATATTAATCACGTTGTCAAAATTTACACAGAAAAGATTTGTCAAACTATATAATGTCACGCAACTGTGCTATTTGAAAAACTTTTGCCGCTGAATTGTCTGACTATATATACTCACAAACCTTCAAAATTCTAACCTATCCACATATATGGAAGTGAGTTCGCATGCTGTTTTATTTTTGCAAGATAATCAATTTTTTGTAAGGTAATAAATTTGGATTGAAAAACACAAAAGAACATAGTTGATAAATTCAAAAATTTATGTGAGCTTAGTCGCGGACGCGTAGTTATGTTGGGGTGGACAAAACATATTAGTGTACAAGTTTTATACAGGTTAGCTTACGTTGTTCCATTTTGTCAAGCTAAAACGAGGTATGACGGTTCACGTTACCATCCCCTACATACACTCAATTAAAGAGATTGATCTAAACTCTCCTATTCATCGTTATATATAATTATGGAAATACTTCTCAACAAAGTCTGACATTATGTTACTTGGTTAATTATGTTAGTATTAATAATTTGGTTTTATAACTAACTATAATAATATAAGTAGATATATCATTACTTGATTAACTATTAGGAGTGAGCTAATGAAACTGAACTGCACTGCACCTACTAAAAACTGTACTGAACTAAAAACTAATTTGTTTAAACTGAACTGTAAAATAGTTCAGACATCTGAACTGAACTGTTTTTTGTTTTATCAAACTGAACTCAACTGTACTAAATTGTACTAAACTACAGTATAAACTGAACTATTAACTGAATTGTAAATTGCACTAATTTTATTTGAACTACTAATTTTAAACTGAATTGTACTAATTTTAACACTGTACTAGTTCTAAAATCTGATTTTAACACTATCTAATAACAAAGTAACTTTATATTATAATCTGAAATTGAACCATTTTGATTGCAAGTTTTGTAAAACAATTTCTATTTTTATTTGAAATAAAAAATTTGATAAGGTGGATATTTCCAAAACTTTAGTAGCACGGTACAACAAATGGAACAGTAATAAAAAAAACTATAGTTAACTATAGTTAACTGAACCGAAAAAACAATATTAGTTAATTATAGTTAAATTTGAAGAAAAGTATTAAAAACACTAGTTTAATTTTTAAAAACTGAACCATAAAACAGTATATTTAAGTTATAGTACAAATGAATCATTTTTTTCAGTATAATATAGTACAATTAACTATAGTACAGTATAGATCAGTTATTTTTTCTAGCCCTATTAACTATATCATCGTAAGTGAGTTAATCACAAATTTATGAAGTGTATACTTTGCGTTAAACAGTGTAAAAAAGAATTTTGACACCGATTATTTTGAACATTATATTTTGATTTAACAATCGAAATATATCCTAACGAGATAAAAAAATGATGATTCTTTTTAAGATATCCAAATGAGATAAAAAAAAGGGGAATGGGTTTTTTTTTTCTTCGGTTATGAAGCAACCAGTCAATATTATGTTTCAGTTTTAATAAAACCAAAACATGAAATTATAAATAAATAATGAAAAAAAAGATTTTGACTTTGATTCTCGTGGTAACGGAAACCGTATTGGATGAACCGGACGGCGAGACGTTGCACCATGGACGGGCGGCCAAGCAGATAAAGGAGTCTGAGCTCAAGTCGTACTGGTCTCTTGACAAAGCTCCCCAGTGGAACGGGCGGTAGGGGCGCCCGGTGGAGGTCACCGATTAAGGTATAGTAAGCATTCAAGATTAAGGTAAGACCAAATAAACTATGGTGGGCCTATGATTGGGCCGTAATTAAGGTTCCACTAATCATCGGTCCATGAAGAAAACTATAAATACAAGTCAAAGGTGAGAGGTAGGTGGACACATTAATGCACATTTATTTCATTCTCTTTCTATCTTTGTCATGATATTAAAATACCGAACACTGACTTGAGCGTCGGAATGTCATTAGCATGTACCCGATTGGATCCAACGGAAGACGTATTATTCTAAGTCAAAGGACAATCGAGTGGGAAGAGTGCAAGACCGAACGGTTGACAGTGAGAAATTGTATAGGAAGACCCGAAGATATTCACAGCAGGAACAAAAACCTAATTCCTTTATAGTTTTTTTTTTTTTAATTTTAAGAGTATGAGATTTCTATTATTACCATAAACAAAACCTAATACCTTTAAAATTAAAAAATATTTTAAATAAGAAAGGATATTAAACTTTAGTTATTAGCAGAACCAAAGTCTAATACTTCTTTATGCTTTAGTTTTAAAAATAACTCAAGTCTAATGTAAGTGTTTTTTTTAAATAACTTATTTTTCTAATTTTGTTTCTAGTTACATATTAAACTTGCACAAAATTAGAAAGAATGAACACATTATATTTATCACAGTCGAAATCAGCCAAAATCTAAATACAACCCTATGTTATCCTTATAATCAAATTACATTTGAAGATCAGTACAAAACATAATTAACAAATATTTGATGAATTTCAAAAAAAAGACGAAATGACAAGAATGAAAAAAAGAAAAGTAAAAGAAATTGTGAAACAAAAATTAAAAGAAGAAAAAACTACAATGTTTTTACAAAAAAGAAAAAATGAAGATTATTGTGCAACTTTCGTAAATATTAACCCTACACAAAATTTTCGGTCTCAGTTATTAATGAAATTGAATCATAAAGGGAGTAGACTTCGATTTTAAAAATAATTGATACCTAATAGTTTTCTTTCATTGATAAATATGAGTTTTGTAAACTTTTAGGTCTCAATTATTCAAAACCCGAAGAGTAAAAGATTTGTATAATTTTATTTTTCTTAATAACTAGTGTCTATATCTCTTCTTTCCCGTAAAGTAATAAAAAAAAAGAGAGTTACTTTTAAAATTTTAGGGATATCACGTTTTGATATATTTAATTTACTCTAAAATCGAAACACAATATGATTTTAAAAGTCACACTAATTATTAAAGAAGATGGTGTGCGAAAATCTTGATCACTGGATAAGTTGTGATTTGAAAATATACGTTATTGTTCTTTGATTGGGAATTGTTTTAGTGAGTTTTAAGACAGGAAAAAAAAATTAGGAATGATGTTAGGATAAGTGAACTGTAGAATAAGTGTTTAAATTTGTTTCACACTTTGGCTTAGCAAGAAAGAAAAAAACTGACCAAGCAAAAGAAATGATTGAAATGCTTTCGATATGATTTTTTTTTTTTTTAAAACATATGGCTGCTGAGTTCTGCAAACAAAAAGTGTCCTTGAAAACTTTCGGCTAGTCCAGCATTGGTTATGCTCGAAGACGCTTGAAAACATTTTATTTCTCTATTTATTTTTGCTATGCAAAATCTCTATACAATTTCTCTATATTTTTAAAAAGTAAAAATAAATAACTCTTGTATGATATGCTTATTCATAGCCATTTGAGAAAGGTCATAGCAATTATGTTTTACTGCAAGGGTCAAAAAGTTTGGCGGCTTAAAACTTAACTTGGATGGGTAGCTTACTGTTTTAAGCATAAATGTACTGAAAATATTTATTATATAACTAATGCAGTATTTTGGGTAGATATACTGTGGAACCGAGACACTAATTGACGTGGTTTTACTGCTTTTCGATCGCCTACAATCTTGGTCGGTTTTGATCACTCGTCCGTCTTTTTTATTTTTAATAAATTTATATTTAAAAATTATAAATTATATAATTATAAATATTATTTAGTTTAAAAAATAATTTATAAAAATTGTTATTTATACTAATTTAATTAAATAAAAAAAATTATTAAAATTATTACGCAATTGAGCAACAGATTGGCAGACCAAACTTTATAGGGGACGGGCAAATACAAGATGGACTGACCGCAATTCCATTTCCACAGAAACACTTGGATTAAAGTTTTAAAATGAAACCATTCCATAACAAAAAAAAATCGTATATACTTCTCGATTTCCTTAGTTATATCTAATACCTAATAAAAAAATATATTATCTTACTTTTCTGTTGATTTACTCTAAACTATTTTATATTTTGAAACTCTTTTATTACTCAATTTCCCTTCAAATCTTTACACACATAGCTTCCAGTTTCTAATATAACCGAATACTGTTTCATCAACTAAGTCCTCAATCTGTGGCTCTTCGCCCCTCTATTAATTGCTTACCATAACATATATATGTTATAATTTATATCAATATGTACGCTCTTGCATTTATTTTGCCAAAAATATAAA
>NC_028358.1:34954889-35050897 GCF_000741045.1 Vigna radiata var. radiata
CTCTCAATCGTGGCCACTGCCACCGATCCTTCAACTCCGACTAACTCAGGCCATGAGCTCTTACCTGCACACACACACACATCAAATATCAAATTATATATCAATCCCACAACCCTTATTCTATTCATATGCTTCCCATACAACAACAGATTTACCTTTGCACTCCGACATTTTTTTCCTCTTCTGCTTTCTTAATGCAATTCTTCTCTGTGTGATTTAGATGCCTTGATATGAGGGGGTATTTATAGTTTCTTCTTAGGCAATCTTATGAGTTGCTGAACGCTGTGCTTACTTTTCAATTATGTACGCTTCAAGTTAATCAGATTCTCAATATTCATCCAAACAAGATTTGTCAAACATTTCCGATCTCACGCAAACAGTCTTCTATTTTGAAACTCTTAGCTGCTCATCAACCCTTCAAATCTTTACACACATATTGTTACAAAATTAAAAGTTTAGCTGATTCAGTGTTTTATTTCACCAATGCTTTTGATCCCTAAAAGGTTTTACCTGCACTCATCTACGTTGAAAATTCAGGTGTGAGTCATGTCACACGTTAGATAGAAATGAAAAATAAAAAAGAAAACTATATAAATATAGTCAAGTCACTCTTCACCATTATATATATATATATATATATATATATATATATATTTTGTTGGTTTCTCAATGAGTAAGTGTTAATAAATATAGTAACTCTTCACCATTCTTCCAACAGACTCCATTTACCTATTAACATATATTTTTAAAATTATTGTGGTCAGTACGTAATTTCCAGCAAAAGTTGCTTCATTTTGGTGTTTTAATCGATTTATAGTTTGTTTGTTTTGGTACCAATCCCATGCGTCGTGCATGTTTTGCTGTGACGTAGGATGGAAGCTAATCATATTAATCACGTTGTCAAAATTTACCCAGAAAAGATTTGTCAAACTATATAATGTCACGCAACTGTGCTATTTGAAAAACTTTTGCCGCTGAATTGTCTGACTATATATACTCACAAACCTTCAAAATTCTAACCTATCCACATATATGGAAGTGAGTTCGCAAGCTGTTTTATTTTTGCAAGATAATCAATTTTTTGTAAGGTAATAAATTTGGATTAAAAAACACAAAAGAACATAGTTGATAAATTCAAAGATTTATGTGAGCTTAGTCGCGGACTCGTAGTTATGTTGGGGTGGACAAAACATATTAGTGCACAAGTTTTATACAGGTTAGCTTACGTTGTTCCATTTTGTCAAAGCTAAAACGAGGTATGACGGTTCCCGTTACCATCCCCTACATACACTCAATTAAAGAGATTGATCTAATCTCTCCTAAACCATGTTTGTCCCTCACACTTTTAGAATTAGTGTGATAAAAAATGAATTCCTTCATCTTTGGAATTTTTCACTTGAACGAGCTTGTGAACAAAAGTGTGAAAGTAATCTTAATTAAGGGTAGGCAATATATACTGCACTGCACTATACTATAAAAAATTTTAGTTAATTATAAAACAATTTGTATGAACTGAACTAAAAAATAGTTCGAACAAACTGAACTGAATTAGATACAATAAACTAGTTCAACATAGTTGACATTTAAGATGCATTCTTCAAAACTCATTCTACTAAAGTAGCAACACCAAATCATGTTACACAATGCTGCTTTTCATTCCAAATTGGACCAATCATGTCAATATGTAGCCATTGAACCTTCTCATCAACGTACTGTAAAAAGCACAATTGAGGATCTTTTGTACTAACAAATATTGGTAAAATGTTCATATATAATAATTACCTCCAATTGAGGATCCAAGACCATTTATACAGGCCCCAGTTAATGTTGCCAGGTCCACTATCTGAAGAACAGTTAACCAACCTGTTAGAGTTCTAAAACCAAACTACACAACTACATAACTAACACAATTAATGCCAATACATTATCATTTACTAACTGTAGATTCAGATTCTTAGCTCCATACCTTTTCAGCACCCTGGTTACAAGCATATACCAGAGCATCTGCAAGAGTAAGCCTACCCTCTGCATCTATGTTTTTGACCTATAAAAGAGATTAATCAAACCAAGGTCATACTCTTGTGCAATTATATAGATGGTCAAACTTGAAAGCATAGACTTGAATCATACATAGGGATATAAAGTATTCCCTCAACTGGAAACAAAGATATGAAAAATTAAAAAACTGAGAAAAGAATGAGAGAGGCATGAAAACGCACAATTCAGTTATCCTAGAATTAACTGAACTGAAAATTTAATAAGTCCAGTTATAAAAACTGAACTATAAAATAATATATTTCACTTTTAGTAAAAATAGATTAGTTTTATTGAGTATAACATCAAGTTGACCTTATTACACGCATTCATCAAAAAATTAAAAACAATTCAAATTCACCATTACATTCATATTTGTCTGCATATTTCAAATATACCCCCACAATCTATCTTGAGATTTAATGTTTTTACTTATTGGATAACAGAACTGAAGAAATACATGACAAATATAGATGGCGTCAAAGACACAATATGAAAAAGGCTGAATTGCATGAAACATACAGAGGAATTATTGCAAGTCCTGTCTCTAGCAAACCCATGAGAGCATTTTCTCCTATACCACGAAAGAACAAACAAGTGAAGAAAATGTCTGACACTGGCGTCACATTCAATGTAAAATGTAGGTTTAAACCATTTAGTTGACCCTATTTTTGGGAGGTTTTCCCATTTTGATCCTCGTTTTATTAGAATCCCCAATTAAGTCCCTATAAGTGCTAATTTCAATCAATTAAACCCCTGCCATTAAATTTAGTTAACGGGGTTAACTTTTTTGCACAGCTGGAAGAATGACTTGTTAATTTTTTTAAACGTGACCTATTTAGAGTTAAAACGTGGCATGAATTAGAGTTGAAATTGATTGAAATTAGCACTTATGGGACTCAATTCATGCCACGTTTCAACTCTAAATAGGCCACGTTTATAGAAATTAACAGGTCATCCTCCCAGCTGTGCAAAAAAGTTAATCTCGTTAACTAAATTTAATGGCAGAGGCTTAATTGATTGAAATTAGCACTTATAGGGACTTAATTGGAGATTCGAATAAGACGGGGATCAAAATAGGAAAACCTCCCAAAAATAGGGACAACTAAATGGTTTAAACCTAAAATGTAATGATCAATTGAGCAGGTGTTATATTGTACTCACAAAATCAACTCCAGTGGTGCTTATATGTAGCTCTTAATGTATGAATAATCATGTAGCACAACATTGAAATTAACATTAAAAGTAGTAATTTTAAAAAACAGTATTAAGCATTTGTGTACCGTCTCTAAGACAAAACAACATGAAAAACAAAGCATTAAGTTTATAATCTTACACACGTATATTTTAGATAACTAACACATTGTGGCAAAGCTTCAATCATCCAAATTAATAGCAGTACTTGAAGATTCCACTTCATCTTGTATAGATAACTTCTCATGAGAGGTTATCTATACAAAAATAAATTAAATATTTCGTAATTTTTAAACACTTAAAATATAAATTAAAAATGGAGAACAAGTGAGGGAATATACCAACAAATACATAGAGTGAAGGGAACATAAACTGAAAAAGGTATACTCCAAACCTTTTAATGAGGACATCTCCAAAAACTTCTGCCACCATTTTTGATAGTTCTCGCGACTTTGGTTACAACAATGTCACCACAGTAACAAATAGGAATCAACATACTTTGTAACAAGAATAGATGAGGAGGAGGATCTAGAAGCGGGAGAAAAGACTAAGGTCGGCAGGCACAACCAAGGACAGGTGGCAGCACCTCATGGAAATGACGTGGAAGAAAAGGGGAAACGTGTGAGGCAACCAAATACACGTTTCAGAGGATATCTTCTGGAATGAAATTAGTTATATAGCAGAGGGCGGGTAGGAGAGAGGATAGGCAATGAATGGAAATTATTCTTCTCTCTCTTGGGCGTAATTCCTTTTCATTGTTGAACTTGTACTGGTGCTATTCTTCCATTTCTGTTGCAATTTCTTGTTATTGGATTGATTCCCTATGATCTCATTTGAACTCATAGGAAGTGCAATCTGAGAGAGCTCTGTTATTAATATACCAGAATTCCACTACGTTATCAGTATTCTTTTACCTATGATTTCCTCACTGTTTCATACTTCCCCTCCAATCACCACCATGGGAGGAACGTGGAAACCTGAAACTGCCACCACACTGCCACCAAATCAATTAAAAGTGACACGTCATGAACCTTGGTTCAGGGGCAGTTTTGACGTTAAATTTTTAACGGAGTTAGACAAAAGAACTAATTTATACTGTTTTTCAAGAAGTAGGACTAGTTGTTACATTTTAAAAAAGATAAGATGATTTTAAACAAAACTCCTCTCTTGAGAGACCAAAATAGATATTAAGCTTTTTATTTTTTAACATATTACTGCTGCCTTCTGCAAACAAAAAAGTGTTCTCTTGAAAACTATTGGCTAGACCAGCATTGGTTATGCTCGAAGACGCTTGAAAACATTTTATTTCTCTATTTATTTTTGCTATGCAAATCTCTATACGATTTCTCTATATTTTTAAAAATTAAAAATAAATATTTCTTGTATGATATGCTTATTCATAGCCATTTGGGAAAGGCCATATAGCAATTATGTTTTACTGCATGGGTCAAAAGGCTTAGCTAACTTGCATTGATAGCTTACTGTTTCAACCATAAAGGTACTGAAAATATTTGTTAAAAAATTAATGCAGTGTATTAAGTACTTTTAGTTATTTAATTAAACATATTAAATATGCTCATAATTTTGAATGTATTAATTTTTTTTTTTGCACTGAATTATTCGCACTATTATAATTCAACAATCCATTTAAGAAAAAAATAAATAAAAATTGCTCCCAGTATTTTTGGCAAAAATATGTTCATTAAAGGCATGAATAGTGATCAATGTGTTGAAAATTTTTTAACTAAAATTGTTGAAGATGTAAAAGGGATACATAATGTTTATGAATTTTCATAAAATCAAGACTAACACAAGTTCGCCTATTTAACTTCTTATTTTCCTCCGAAGAAAAACCTACCTTCTTATTTCAATGTTGATTTTTTACATGGACGGAGTTACGGTCCCCTTCTTAGATAGTATTTGTTAATTTCTATTTATAAATACAAATTAAAATATTGATGATTCTTTTAATAAACTTCTATCTATATTATATTTTGTGTTGTTTTTTTTACTAAATAAATTCAATTAATAAAGAAAGATTAAACTAACGAAGAAGAGAAATAAATGTTAATAACAAATCTAGTTTTGAGAAAAAAGAAAAAAAAAAGACTACCCACGGATTCAAATATACATAACATACTCTGTTTGCTCTAATTAAAAAAATTAGCTGTTGAGTTTATTAATAAAAAAATATTTAATTATTATTATTTTATTTGAAACAAATTCAACTGTGGATAATAATAAAGGGGAGGGTTATGGAGGTCGCGTTGTAAACAAAAAGTACTAAGATTGATTAAGTATTTTAGTTGACTCGATTAAGTTTCTCCTACATTATTCATACAAACGTGTTCGAATAGTTTATATTAACTTAAATTCTTAGAATCTATTAGCATTACTACAATATGTCGTTTATGTTTATTTAAAGTAACTTTTACATTCATGTTTTTTATCTGATTCATCTAAAAGAAGTTCATTCATTCGCATCTAATTCATACAAGATAGTTCGTTCGTTGACATTTATTCTCTTGTTTTAATTTAAAGTCATTTCTATTTTCAATAAATTTATATTTAAAAATTATAAATTATATAATTATGAATATGGTTTAGTTTAAGAAATAAATTTATAAAAATGATTGTTTATACTAATTTAATTAAATAAAAATAAAATTATTAAAATTGCAATTGGGTTGACCAACAAATTTGCAAACCAAACGTATATGGGAGAAAAACAAGATGGACTTGCCGCAATTCCATTCGCACGTCATTTTTAGAAACACTTGGATTAAAGTTTTAAAATGAAAACATTCTAGGGTTAAATATGTTTTTAGTCCATATACTTTGTGACGATTTTGGTTTTAATCCCTCTTTCAAACTAAGGTACAATTTAGTCCTTCAATTTTAGAAAACTCTGGTTTTAGTCATTTTTACCAAAAAAATTTTAACTTTATTTGTTGTTTCAAACAATGTAAACAATCCAAATGCTATAATGAAACGTGTTTGAAACAGCAAATAAAGTTAAAATTTTTTTGTAAAAATGACTAAAACCAGAGTTTTCTAAAATTGAAGGACTAAATTGTACCTTAGTTTGAAAGAGGGACTAAAACCAAAATCGTCCCAAAGTATAGGGACTAAAAACATATTTAACCCAACATTCTATAACAGAAAAAAAAAGGAAAAATTTTGATATATACTTCTCAATTTCCTTACTTATATCTAATGCCTAATAAAAAAATATTATCTTTACTTTTCTAGTTGATTTACTCTAAACTATTTTATATTTTAAAATAAAAATATTATTTTGTTGGTATATAGGTAGAATAGAAAATAAGGTGTTTGTGTATTATGACCTTAAAAAATATTAAAAAAATGGAAAATGATACTTTGACAACATTGAGGATGACAAATTTTTTACACCGATGACGTGTCACGTTATCATTGGTCGATTTTTAAGAAAATGAAAAAAATAAATTTTATTTTCTTAAAAGTCGACCAATGACAACGTGACACGTCACCGGTGTAAAAAATTTGTCATCCAGAAGTTGTCAAAGTATCATTTTCCTAAAAAAATATAACAAACTTTTTAGTGAAGATTCATTCATGAATATTGAAACTTTTATGCATAAGTCATAACGCACAAATTTTATTATATTAGATTAATTTTATATAGTTAATTCCTTGGAGAAGGAAAATGAAAGATAAATTGAACATACATAATGAAAAATGAGAAGAAGAAGATAGTTTGTTATATATATGATCCTTGTTTTATTTTGAAAAAGGTAACATAAATGGAGATAAGTCCTTATTAAAGTATTATATGGAAGTGTGTGAAGTTGCTATCCAATGATGGGAACCTGATAAACGATTCCCTCTTTAGTGACCCAAACCCGAACCCTGTCACAACGGTAATCAAAGGTGACTATGGATCCCTTAAGCACAGTGTAAGCATCGACATAAGGATTCTCTCTCTCAATTGTAGCCACTGCCACCGATCCTTCAACTCCGACTAACTCTGGCCATGAGCTCTTACCTGCACACACACACACATCAAATATCAACAATCTTTTTCTATTCATTCATTCCTATACAACATATATTTACCTTCGCACTTCGACATCGTTTCTCTTCTTTCTTAATGCAATTCTTCTCTCTCATTTACATGCGTTCATCTGTGGACCTATTTATACTTTCTTCTCGCCATCAAGACAACGCTCTGCCTATTTTTCAATTACTTTCTTCTTACGTACGCCCGAGGATACAAACAACATTTCCAATTAATCTCATTTTGAAACTCATTTATTACTCAATTCCCCCTTCAAATCTTTACAGACATAGCTTCCAGTTTCTAATCTAACCGCATACTGTTTCATCAACTAAGTCCTCAATCTGTGGNTCTTCGCCCCTCTATTAATTGCTTACCATAACATATATATGTTATAATTTATATCAATATGTACGCTCTTGCATTTATTTTGCCAAAAATATAAACCACTCTCTTAAAATAAGATATATGTATAGNTATAAAAGATAATTCATCAAAATTAATTTTATCGGATAAATGTACCATTTTAATTAGAATTGTATCGTATGAGCATTTGTTTAGCTACAAACCAGATGGTCCGTAACATCTCTATTATAACTACTGAGTCTGTCAAGACTGATCAATCATTAAGGTCATAGATTAATTATTGGGTACGAACTGTTTTAGAAAATTAATCTTAAGATTAATTAATTTAAAGATAAAGTGTAATTACTTATATTTTAGTCGTATAATTAGATAAACATTAATTAGAGTTCATTCCAAAACATATTAAGAGATTTGAGATAAGAAAGTAGATTAGATGTATATATTACTGCATTATTGGTTAATCGTCTTCTCTAGATATTCTTTGAACGTGTACTATATGAAATATACCGNTNAGAGTTAATGGTCATTCATGGACAATTANCAGGTATTAATTTACAAATATACGATATTAATGATTAATTATTGAGTTTGATTACCTAAAATATATTGTACTAATGGTTAATCAATGGAGTTGGCTGTTACAAGCCTTATAAGTATACAACTGATGTCCAGGTACAATCATCATGATCTATCCTAATAAAAATATTGACCTACCTATGAAATATATCTGACTTGAGCGTCGAAGTGTCTTCTGCAGGTCAACCCCCAATCGGGAAGGATTACATGAAGAATTGGACGATCAAAGCACAACAAGGAAGGACGACCGAACCCAGACAAATGTTACCGAAACATTTTGGCGCCCATCGTGGGGCCGAGTGGCATCTCACTAAAACTGCAAGGAACCAAGACGAACGCTCGGTCTACGCATCACTACTTCGAATCGAATAATTGAACAAGACTTCTAAATTTTTTTGGATTGACCTATTTCAATAACTTGAGAACGGTGTTTTCTTCTCTTTTACGCTCTCTTCCTTTGAAGAGAAAAAACTGTTCACGACAATATGAGAGGATGAATTTGCAAGATGGGGTTTGTTCTTTTGCGTTGATTTATGCTGATTAGCAAAGAAAAGAATCAGTTGATTTGCATAATATCACTGTTGAACCCATCTCGCTAATTTGAGAGGATATGCGCTGATTTAGTATAAAATGACTCATGTGCCCCTGTACGAAAAATTAAATTCCAAGGAAAGGACTGTGTTGATGATGACGGGAGGAGGAAGACTGTCGCGTGCATGGGAGGACCAAGAACGGAGTTGATGCACGGGAGGAGGAAGACAGTCGTGCACGATGTTCATGATGATGACGGAGTGGAGGCACATGAGGAAGAATGAAGAGGTGAAGAAGCACGTTATCCGGTTCAAATAAGAGGGTATCCGATTCCACCACAGTGAAAGACTTACAAAGGAGACGTATCCGGATACAAGATTTGCGTATCCGGATCCAGCTTCTCAAATATTTTCAATTGCAAACGTATCCGGATCCAGACTTGGCTTATCCGGATCCACCTTATCAAATATTTTCAATTACAAACCAATATTACATTTAAAAATAATGTTTTTTTACTCCTTTATAATTTTTATAATATTTAAAAATTACTCTTAATTAATTTCCTCTCTTTAATAACATTTATACATTTAAATATAACATTCAAAAATAATATTTTATATTACTTTAATAACTAGGGGTATTTTGGTAATCTTCAATTTTTACCAATTAAACTAATTTTAAAAATTTGTCACATCAATCAAATCGTACACTAATTCTCACAAACTTTACCCTCAAATTCACTCTCAATTACCCATAAATCTATTCAAAAAAACAACAACAAAAAATTATCTTCAAATCCATTCAAATCATCTCCCCCAAATCATCTCCCACAAATTCATCTAAAAGAACACACCCTTAGTCTTTTGTTTTGGTGTTTTATTAATTCAATATTAACTTATCGAGGAGAAAAATCCAACGTACCCAACATACGTATATTATTCAAGATTTATTCTGTGTGCCCTTTCATCCAGAACCATCCTAAATTTATCTTATTATCACTGCATAATTTAATTCAAGATTGATTTATCAGGGCAAGGTGATTTCAGGTTGACGAGAACGTTGACGTCTTCTTCCACGTATTTATACATATATCTCAACCGTTTTCATTTACTTATTTAGATTGAAGATTGATTTATTCCACGGCAATATCTTATTTCCTTTATATATATATATATATATATATATATATATATATATATATATATATATATATATATATATATATATATATATATAAAATTATTAGAATCAAATACAGGCGATCTCTTCCGCAGCCCTTATTTTCTTTTGCATCTATTCTCAAGGTTTAATTGATAGATCGTTTTGCTTTTTTAAAGCAGTAAATGCTTCCCAAACTTGGGCAACTTCTATATTCTTACTAACATTGCTGCTTTGACAGCAGCTTCTACCTACTAATGAATTTTCAAGTGCAGTAATCTTGAAAATTGAAGCTGAAAATTTTTCATCAGTCAAAGGTGACATAGTTTCATCAGTCAAATGTGACATAGGTTCATCACCAAACCATGAGCGTACCACATCGCTCAGTAGCCCTAATCCTGAAGCCAGTCGCGGATGCCGTCAACACTGCTTTCTCAAATGGCGAAGGCAACGCAAGGCTGAACAGAGGCTCTCGAGAGAAAGACTACCAAAATATTACTAATAACTTGAAACCTTTAAAATAAATCATGATTTTATACCATCATATTTTTATGAGAAGATGGCATTTTGATTTGCAGCGTTTAGCACTCAGAATGCGATGATAGTGATTCTTCTTCCGCTGAAATAGAAGGGGAATTATCTTCACAACCTGATGGAGTTGAAGCTGATGGTTTTGAAAATCGGCGAGTGTAGCGCCGCCACATGCTCGGATAACAGCGTCGAAAGCGGCAATTTTAGCCCATATTCTTATTTACTCATTGACTTCAAAAAAAAAAATGGGTGCTTATTTCCTATTTCCTTAAAACATTTTATATTCTTGTACTGCTTTATGCACTTGTTTCAGGAATTATGGTGGCGTACAACAATCCAAATGAAAGTGGTGAAGCAAAATTCATAAACAAATATACTTAGACAACCATCTCAGTTGGAGTTTCTTACGTTGAAGGAAAATTCTTTAGAAAAGATCTAATGTGGAAACGTCACGGTGGTAAACTTGGCCATTTACATATAGCTGGAAATCTGCACACCGATCGATCAGCGTTTCTTGATTTAAGCAACCTCAATAGTAAGGGAATATTCCTATCTCCAAATAAAAAATTGATTATAATATTGAAGTTTAGTGAAGACGGCTTTAACGCATGTTTTTGGAGACAATATTTTGCTGAGGACGTTCGGGAAGAAGTCAGAAAAATGACTCATAGTTTTGTAGATCAAAAAATTGACTCCTGATCAGTGAATAAGGAAAGCATGCAGGATGTCAGAAAATTGACTCTTGATCGGTGAATAAGGAAGACATGCAGGATGTCAGAAAATTGACTATTGATCGGGTGGTATGAAGGAAGGAGGAGTGAAGTCAGAAAATTGATTTCGAAGAATCTCAGGAAGTCAAAAAATTGACTCCTGATCGGGTGGTATGAAGGGAGGAAGCACGAAGTGTTCTGACTTCGAAGAATCCTGGAGGAAAATGGTTTCAGAAATCCCCGCTCAACGCAGAAAGTTCGAAAAAGAACTATCAGTCCACTACTCAACATGTTCAGCTTTGTCAGGTTCCAACGCCTTTTCATTATAAAATTACAAACTATTCGAGTGTTTACTTTATTTTATATTTTTTGGAGTGAAAATCTTTTGCACAGGAAAAAGATCCACAGAGAGCATTAAAGACTTATAATAGCTTCGAAGATAGAATCCCTAAATACAACATGAGTAACTCCTTTTAAAGCTCGTAATAATCCTTGCATATGAAATATACCGGTCAGAGTTAATGGTCATTCATGGACAATTATCAGGTATTAATTTACAAATATACGATATTAATGATTAATTATTGAGTTTGATTATCTAAAATATATTGTATTAATGGTTAATCAATGGAGTTGGCTGTCTCAAGCCTTATAAGTATACAACTGATGTCCAGGTATATCCTAATAAAAATATTGACCTATCTATGAAATATATCTGACTTGAGCGTCAGAGTGTCTTCTACAGGTCAACCCCTAATCGGGAAGGATTACATGAAGAATTGGACGATCGGAGCACAACAAGAAAGGACGATCGGAGCACAACAAGAAAGGACGACCAACCCCAGACAAATGTTACCGAAACAGAACGGTTTGATACATTTCTTGAACCTCTGAACAACAATCAGGCTTTAGACNACACTACACAACCTCCTACAATTCAATACGTACAGATACTCTGGTTTGTTCTAATTCAAAAATTACAACTTTCCATAAGTCTAACTCATTTAATAAGTTTGCATTCTCCCCATAAATAGTCATAAATAATCAGACTTCTTGGGTCTAACTCAGGCTATTTGTAGTTTTTATTACGTGGTTAGCTCACCGTTGAAGGACGTCATTCCTCTAGTTAAACACGTCTTTGCCAAAAGTTATAAATAATATGACACTACCACAATTCAATATATGCTGCTAGTTTCTATTGGCTCCATTTCACATCTTAATGTCCAAAGATAACAACAACCTGTAACGTGATCGAGAAGTTGAATTGCAGTTCAAAGTTTTGACATAAATACATACATAGATTGACACCAACTAGCTATTTCAATATCACAAGTGTGAATCTATAATAATATAAAAGTCAGAGTCGGTGTCAAAGGTTTTACCAATTCTAAAAATCCATATCAATGTGTACGAATTCGAAGAGGATTTATAGTTGAAGACACGTTTTAGAAGTGCAGTTGCATGCATGAAAATGTAAGATATCGACACCATGGACTCTGATTTTTCCATCATTCCACTCTATTTGTATAAGAAACAACTTTATTAATCACTTAGTTCTTATCGTTTTAAAACCTTTTTGTAATTTTATTTTAATATAAAAATTATAAAATCTACACTCTAAAAAGATTATTTTCAATTTGATTTCTCAAAATTTTAAAATTAAACCGTATTCTTATAGTACATGACCTTATTAAAGATCCGTTTTAAATCTCATGTCACAATAATATTTATTACACACACAAAACGTTAAAAAAATAGACTTATGCAAGGTCAAGCATTTATAATTGGTGAAATCAGAAAACAACAACAAAATTATTACAAAATCATCTTGAATAGGTTGCTGAAATTAGAAAACATCTTCCTAGAGCATAGGTACGTCAACCCAAATTGTTGATACACTTCCACATGTTACTGGTACAGATGAAATTAACAGAGTACCTTAAATAAGTTTTGAATTTAAAATTTGAATTTTTTGGGTGGTTGGTTGTCAAGATATCTTTCAATATAAACAAAATCAATAATGCATGTTTCCAAGTAAATCTGTATTTGAATTCTAAAAATAACAAATAGGAAGAAATATACCAAAAAAGTAACGAACCAATTTTCTTAAGAAATTAGTTATTATAACTAAACTTATAAACAATTAGTATCAATGTTACGATTAAATTAACAAAAGATCAAAATATTTCTAGCGTAAAAAAGAAAAATTAGTAAGAAGCTTATAGTTAGCAGTGGCATGCAACCTTGAAGCCAGTGTAAACATTGTACATAGAATCTGAGAAGTACACAAAGCTGTACACAGGACAAGACAAAGGTTGACAAGGGAGCACATCGTGCTTATCAGTTAACTAATTTCTGTAATGATGTCAATTCCCAGATGTAAAAAAACTCTTGCTTGCTGCAGATATTGTCACGTCCGTTTAGTTCTTTTTGTACGAGAAGGCTTATTTGCAATGACATCCGTTGAAGAACTAGTAATGTCCTTTTGAGGATCTTCATCACTTCTGTCAAAATCACTTTCTTCACCAAAACTCTCAGTTTTGTCTGTGTCTTCCTCTTGAGGATATTTCTCAGTATTCTCTTGTTTTGAAAGCTTATCTCGAAGCTCTCTCAGTTTTGATTTCTTGGAATTTAAAACCCTCAGAAACTAAAACAAAACAAAACGGGAGGTCATCCTTGATGGTTGAAACTTAGAAAAAAGGGAATGCAAAATTAGTAACACTGCATGTAATGAAAACCATCCAAAGACAATGAAGAAATTTCAATATTAACACAGCATCATCCTTCGACTAGTTAAGTTGGCCTCAATAACCAGGTATTGGTGAAAGAGGTGATCTACTCAAATTAAATTCCTCAACGCATTTATTTATTAATTGTGTTTCCACTCATGACTATTCGAACACAACAAAATAATACAAGTTGTCAAGAACTTGGTACAGACTTGTCCTTGGTAAACTATTTTACTATCTTGAGAGAATGGCCATCAGCCAGTGATTTAGGCATTGCCACAGAAAAATATGAAAAGAAAAAGAGAAAGTTTTGGTTTAGGAAGTGACCCTATTCAGTAGAAGTACATTAATCTTTAGTCTCAATGTTCAAGTTTTTGTCATCGTAAAGGACAACGTCATAAAGCAAATACTTTTAGGTAAGTATTTCTAGAAACTTAATGAAATCATATACAACCTAATCAAGAAAAAGTTACCAAAATACTTGAGTATAAGAGTATTTTCAGAGAAAACTAATTACATCTATATCATTTATAACCAATGTGTGGTGGTCACAACACTAATTTTATAATTACATTGTTACATTTGACCCTTTCCATAGCCGGAAATAATATTGGCAGAAAGGTCGTAAACTATGCTAGTATATTTATTGTGACATCACCTAGTATCTAAATTATACTAAAGGAAAAACCATTTAAGTAAAAATGTGGTTGCACAAAAATAGAGGAACTCCAAGTATATCTGAACAAAAAATATATCATTGTTGAAAAGAAAGGAAAGGAAATTTTAAGGGAAACAAAAAGGTTAGCATGGAAAGAGATATAGTAATCTCAAATAAGTTTTCAGACCTTGCATCCAACGAGTATTGCCTTACTCCGATTTTTTTTTTTCTATCATAATATAATAAAAAACAGCTAGAGTTTTTTTAGCATTGAGATTCAAATGAGTTTGCAGACCTGGCATCCAGGTACTGTCTTACTCAGATACTTTGCTTCATTTCATGATTGTACACTAGAAAAAGCTACAGAGTTCTTTTGTCTATTAAACAGTAGAAAACTCTAATAAGTAAAACTTATTCAAAACCTCGTAAGTTAATGGTAAAATTCTTGGTCTAGAATAACTCGAGGGAACACTGTTAGGTTACTTTATGACGATAACCTAATCTATTCCCTCTTCTCTCCCCCAACACTCGATTAACAGAAGATAAATGTATGAGTATGTATATAATTAACTCTGTAAAGTATGAAAAACAGAATTACAAGTAAGTATTCGAAAGAAGCCTTCCTTCCTCCACAGGCAAGAATGTCCAATCTTTACCCAAAAGATAATAACCTAATGAATAGAATTTTTGTAAAACTATTTATAGTATCTCCTACACACGCCCTTTTCTAACAGGAAAAAACCATTCAACTTCTAACTCTCTACCATTCGGTATTACACTATTCATACCGTTCGGCTTGAACTCCCTTCTCTTCTTCAGTTACCATTCGGTACTACACTATTCATACCGTTTGGCTTGAACTCCCTTCTCTTCAGCTACCGTTCGGTATTACACTATTCATACTGTTCGGCTCGAACTCCCTTCTCCTCTTCAGTTACCGTTCGGTACTACACTATTCATACCATTCGACTTGAACTCCCTTCTCCTCTTCAGCTACCGTTCGATACTACACTATTCATACCGTTCGGCCTTTCACTACTTCCTCTTTTATTCTTTCTCTCATAAACTTTTAGCTTCCTAACCAACAACCCAAACTCGCTTGCTAAGTCAATCACCTCACTTTTATAAATTTATAAATATTAAAAGAGGTAAAGAAGAGAACAAGTAATTAAAAATATTTATAGCAATAAGTTTTACAAGAACACAGAAAGGCTCTCATGCACAAAGCCATATAAAACGGTCAGCAAAAGAACCAACAAGACAACACAAGTTACACCATGCCTCTAGTGAACTATAAATCTTTAACATTTCAAGCAGAAAATGGTTACGATGAACTTGTTATGGGAATTGAACATATAGTTAAGAATGGCTAAAATAGCAAGATTTTCAAATCAGTTAACAGTCTCACCCATCTTCTGGGACCAACCTGCCTTCTTGACACAAGGCTGAGTCATGCTATGCGGATATAAAATAAAACAACTAAAATCTAACAGTTAAGAAGTTACCTTTGCATAAATTTCAGATTCAAATTCCAGCCTCTCATTGGCAATTCTCTCACTCTGGGCTAAGCACTTCTCAGCTTCCACTTTCATCTTCTCAAACAATTCATTTTCTCCAACAACTTTGCCCTGTACATGGATGTAAACAAACATGACTAATTGTGATGTTCAAAATTAATGAAAAGGGAGGAAGGTCTTAGGTATCTACAGCTGGTCCTGAGAACTTTGGTGTCCAGCACAAACTGGCAAAACAATGTCCTTCTAGTCATTTAAGTACTGCTCTTGTATTTTTTGTTTCAAAATAATCCATAATAGTTTTATAATCAAGATTTAAAAAAAAAAATCAACATTATTTAGGAATAGTTAATTTTGAAAAACTTCTTCCAACAGGTGCAATAGGAATAGTCAATATGTAAGTTATACATGCATTAGGGAAACAACTAAATATCTTCAAAGAAGTAAATATCTTAAAACTTGATTTTCATTCAATTGTTATAATATGTCTAATAACTTTTAATTCTTCAAACAAAGTTTCACCATCAAGATCATAAGAGTAATCATGTTTTAGACAACTTTTAGATGTTTGCAACGTAATTTCAAATCTTGATTAGAAAAATTATTTGTCTTTCAATACTAAAAGCAATCCAAAAATATCCTCAGGTATTATATTGCTCAAATCTTCTTTTAAGTCAATTAATTATCTACAATATTAAATCCTCTTTAGTAGACCTTTTTTTGCCCACCAAAAATTGGGCTGTGGTAGGTCGCCCACCTTGAGTATGCTCAGGGCCACGATTGAGTACCTACACTATTCCTATACTATTCAACTATTATTGACAAATATATTCAGGGTTTGAATACATAAGAAAGACTGTTGCCCATTTTGTTCTTTAGGAAAGGTGATATTTTAACCTCCCATGATGATTCAAGAAGAAATCAATTGTTGTATGTACAAGACTATCCCTCATACAGTCATGCAGATGATAGAAATCTGAGCAAAATAAGACTGAATAAGAGTTTATATCCTTCCTGATTCAGTTCTAGATACTTTATCTGTTTTGCACCTTCTCAAGATTAGAACCAAGTTTTTCTACAAACAATTATGCTTATCAGTCTTTCTATAAACAAAGATTCCTCACGCAGACAGAAAATGTAACTTGAATCAATGACAAGGGAACAATGGCATGCAGTCTTTTGCAATTTCATCCTGTCTTTCCTAAAATAAAGAATATTATAATGACAA
Organism: Vigna radiata var. radiata; assembly: GCF_000741045.1. NCBI lineage: Eukaryota > Viridiplantae > Streptophyta > Magnoliopsida > Fabales > Fabaceae > Vigna > Vigna radiata. The sequence goes on from NC_028358.1 coordinate 34,972,158, forward strand.
GGCAGCCTTTTACCCCCATATTTCACCCCTTTGAAGAGTCCTATCTGTTACCTCTCAAAGCATCTCGAGTGTTTAGATTTTCTACAAGTTGCTAAAAGTGTGATGCATAAGTTCTATTAAAAGTTCACCAGCATATAGAAGCTAGTTAACTAAAAATATGCTGCCGTCTTCACTTACTGACGAATACCAGAAAGACAGTTTCTGAGAAACTTACTTTCCTGGTCAAGCGGAAACTATAACTTTTACTGAATGGTTTGTTTGGATGAGAGGAAAGAAAAAAAAAAAAAAAAACAGGAAAGGAAATGTAAATGGTGATACACTGCTCTCTCTAAAAAAGTGAACGAAAAAAAAAAAACTTCTAGAAACAACAGTTCAAAAAAAAAAAAATCTTTCATCTTCTCTTCTATTAAAATTTCAAAATTGTATCCCCTCCTTCATTTCCTTTGGTCTGAAATAAACAGAGGATATTCAAAACATCACTGACATAATGCCCAAACAGACAAACATAAAACAGACAAGTGAATGTCACACACATACACAGCGAACCATAAATTACTTGTATAAAGAACACATTAAGGCAAAGAGATTGCACAAGTTAAGCAGAATTTACACTTATTTTATTGTTCGAGCCCGTGAGAAAGTCCAATATTTCTACATTACTTTTCTTAGAATCAGGAGACAGCAAGCATTTCCATCTCCAAAGCATAGTAATTCCTTGCTTTTCAAACGTCCACGACAACTGCAACATTCATACCAAAACCAATAGCAAAAGTAGCAAACAGATATTAAAACACCAGTTTTCAGAGCATTAACATGGATAAGAGTGAGTGAGTGAGTAATAATAACCCTCTTATGGCCATCACCAGCATCGTCAAAGGCGTAGACAGAGCCCTGTTGTTGAAGCCCCAAATAGCGCCCAGACAAGTCCAGGTATTCTGAAACTGCGAGGTCCCACTGAGCGGCGCGCTGTTTCACCTCCTTCTCCGATGCTTGAAATTAAAAAGAAAAGAAAAATCAGAACTTAGAAGATTATTTTTGCAAGAAATCGGAAATGGGTAGCTGAAAATGAGAAAAGAGCGAAAAGGGATGTACGGTGGCAATGCCAGGCGGTGAGGCCGTCGGTGACGGCAAGGTGGAAGTGGGAGGGAAACCAAGTGGCCTTCACGAAAATGGGTTGTTCTTTTGCAGTGTGAGCGTTTGGGATGAGAAGCTTGGAGCAGGTGTACCTCTCTGTTTCCTCCGCCATGGATGCCTTTGCCCTGCACTTCCACCTCCCTCTGTCTATCTTCTTTTGTCAATTTCATCTTTCAGGTTTGACTTTCACATAAATAACAAACCAAAATTTATACATCTTTGAACTGTTTCTCAAAGGGAAAAATATTATACATAAAAAATAGTTTTAACTAATATATAATTAAAAATCAGATTCAAATAAATTAATAAAATATTATAAATTAACTTGTAAATAAGTTAATTGTAAGAATTTTTTTTTTTTCTCTTTCTTCTTCCCTTCTTCTTCTTTCCCCTTTATCTTCTCTCTTTCTTCTTTCTTTTATGAAACCTTAAGGTTATGGGTGTAAGAAAAGGAAAACGGTAGAAGAAGATTTTTTTTTTCACTGTGAAGTTGGGATTTGTTGCACATATGGTAAGGAGGCGACTTCGGCAGTAGACGTGACTTCTTCTCTGCAACTGGACAACCTCTACTCACGGATACTACGGCAATAACATTTTATGGCATGGAGATCTCATTCTCAAGTCTCTTAGCAAATGCAGAGACTTGGATTGAATTCACGATAGTTTAGGGTTCATATTTGGGGGTTAGGGTTTTGAAAGAGGGTTTTTGTTCGACGTCTTGCGATCTTGAGAATTATAGTGAAAGAGAAGAGTTTTCAGATAAGGGAAGCTGGTTTGCTTTTAGTAATTGTAATAAGATGTTTGTAATCTGTCATTTGGTGTGCATGTGATTATATGATTATTAATGGTGTGAAATTTGGAAAAATATGAGTAATTACCCTTTTATGATGTGTTTTTGAAAATTGTGAATGTATGATGAAATGGAGATGTTGTTGATATAAAACTGTGTTATTATTGATAGTTGGAAGAATTGAGGATTTGATGTATAAATTGGAGATTTAAAGTGATAGGTGTTAGCATGTCAAATTTTGGATTAGTGAGTTTAAAGGGAATTCTGTAGTTTGATAAAGGTCTTTAGGTCTATTATATTTGGTTTAAATCCTAAAATAGTTATACTATGAAGTTGAAATTGAGAAGTAACACTTGAGTGTATTCTATACCATTTTAGAGTGAAATTTAGGGGTTTTGAAAGGTGAATTTTAGAGGGGATGATGGTTTGATAGCATTAGCAATTTAGAGACTGTTTTTGAGGTATTTTAGACTTGTTTGAACTCTTAAAACAGTACAATCTAATATATATTGGAGTGGAGGTCTTGTGAGGGTGTATGTGCATGATTTTTAGTCAAAAAGAGGGTGTTGAGTAGTGAAATGGTGAGGTAAGAGGTCTGTACTGTTTTGGAAGGTTAGGGGTATGTTATCACACCTATCAGAACTTGTCTAGATGACTAAACCAGTAAAATATGTTCTGAAATGGAAAATGGCTTCATAGGTTGAGTTTTTAGCCCATTTTAGGGGTTCTAAGGGGTGAAAATGAGAAGTAAGACTACTGAGAGTATTATGTGGTTTTAGAGAGTCCTAGCAAGTGTAATTGGACTTGTTTATGCAGGTTGCAAACTGGTTTGAGAGTTTTAAAGGATGGAAATGAAATTAGGTAGCTTGTAGGAGTGAAAAGTGAGTTTTCAAGTGTCAAATTGAGTGACAACAAGGTTCTCTAAGTTTTCTCAAGTTTTGAAGGGTCCTAGAGATCTTTAGAAGTTGATGGTGGGGTCTCCAAGGTCCAATTTGATGTGGTTTTGCGACTGCCATGGCGCTGGGCGCCCGTGTGGGGTGTTGGGCGCCGCCTAACAGCTCTGCAACATTTTTGGGGAGTTTTTAGGGTTCTAAATGTTCGTTTTGGACGTTCTTTACATCATTTGGGGGGGGGGGGGTTAGACCCTTCTGGAGCTGTTGGTGAGGGTTCCAGAGTTGTTTTCCTTACCAAAATAAGAGTATCCTTATACCATGGATTGATCGATGTTGTTTGATTGAAAGAGTGTCTTGAATGTTTATATATATGGCTTATGTGGTTGGAAAGAATATGATTGTGAATTAGAATGATATAATTGAGTATGATTTGGAAATCTCAAGATGAGATTATTGGAAGTGATTGTGGAGGATTTTGTTGTTGTTTGTATAAATGTATAGAGCTTTGAAATGGTAAGTCTATCCCTACACTCCAAGCACCGTTCATACTCAAATAGAGAAGAACGATGTGAGTGGTGAGAGTAGAAGGAGGTTCTTGTCTAGGCTTAGAGTTTAGCCATAAACTGGTATAAGGACTAACCTTGTGTAGTGTTGGGAAGTGTTAGCTGAACTATACAAGTGCAAAGACTACCAATAGTTCGACATTTTATACAAATCTGGATGAGTCGTGTTGAGTGGTTAATGCATGAGAAATCTGTGTACATTTTGATGTTTATAATGTAATCTAATTGTGTTAAATAATTGTGTCATATAAATAAATTTTGTTTACCTAGCTTATTCTTACTTTTCTATTGTCAGTCTTTGTATGTTTTCTCTTTTGCGATGATCACCTGATTGATATGAGTTTAGAAAGATATTTCGTCTTTAGTAGATTTGTTTTCTTGTAATAGCTAATTTATCATATATGTAATATTCCTTTTACTAGTATTTCACTATTAAAAATGAGATATTACGTTAATAATAGTTTACAAAAAAAGTTCATTTCATTTCTTACTTATTCTGTTTTTTCTCCTTAAAAGATAAAAACAAATGCTGAAATATTAAAAACAAACAAAACTTAAAAGTTACGTATGTTTAATAGTTTTTTTTTTAATATGATAACTTTCACTTTTTTTTTTTTTTATCTTTTCCATTTGATTTCATTTCTTTTAAAAATAATTATCATAGTAACATTGTCACTCTAAATTTGAGTTAAATAATTTTAAAAAAATGGGATTAACGGAATACCATTTAAAATAGTTTGATCAAATTAAAAATATATTTTAATAAAAAAATATTAAACTTGTTATATATAATGTTTTTCAACTGCCTAAGAAACTCAGTCTTGTGGACGAAAATGTAAATGAAAAAAAAAAATACTATTATGAGAAATTTGAACATTTCTAGTGTTTAAAACCACAAAAATCAACTTATCAAATCGGTTCATAGTTTAATACAATTATTTACATTACATATGTTATAATTTAACACATTTATCGCATTTAATTGTACAATTTAACTTGTAACTTCTTGATTTAACCAAGAACATATTAATTAATGTGATCAATTAAGGATAACTAATTTAAAGTTTCAAATAACTTTATCTTAGACCAAATTTATCATATAAGCTGACATGCCAAAAACTCGTTAATTATTTATCATCAAATAAAATATTATTAAAAAATAATACAAAACATAACAATTACATCAAATTCATGATAAAGAATCAAAATTTAAAAAATATAATCAAATTATATAGATTATAAAAAAAATCTAAATAAATATATAAAAATAAAATACAAAATTATTTATATTATTAGTTATGAAAAAAAAAAGTTAAACTACATTACTTAAAACAAGTTCCACAACAAAAGTAAATTTACATAAATCCAAATTTAGTATAAATAGGAATCTATATTTTTAACAAAAGTTGAAAATTACAAATATATTTACTTTAATTCCTTCTAAAAATACCGAAACACGTACTTAAATCAAGACAAGTCAATTAAAAAAGGGTTGAAATTAAGAGAATAATGTATTAATATGTAGTAGATAATATCTATCTATCTATATCTATATCTATATATATATATATATATATATATATATATATATATATATATATATATATATATTTGCATGATCCTAATTTTATTATTGTTGTAAGAATTTGAAAAACAAGTAATTTTACAATCATTAATTGATTATTACAATAGTTACAATAATTAATAATATTAAAAGATAAATTTAAAAATACAAATATAACAAATTCATTATAATTTCTCATATTCTAAATCGTGATAATTACCCTAATAACTATTCCATTAATCTCTTATTATCTAACCATTACACAATCTTTCTTTTAGTACAAAAACAAAGTAATTAATTGTTTTTATTAGATAAACATTTTGAAACTAACTAATTTATTTAAAAGAAGTTGTTTATTTTCATTACAAAAATTCTTAAAATTATCGATAGAATTTTATCGATAAAAAGAATTTATTGATAAATATTAATTACTAACAATTCTGAGTTTTTAAAATTGTTGCATATTCTTAATTCAAGAACAATTTCATATTTTAAAATATGGTTGAATTAAATTTGTTAATTGTGTGTACATTAGATAGAAGAGTTTAGTTGGGAATGAATTCGACAATTTTATAAGATGAGTTTCAGAACTCGACAGCTTAAATAATTTATTTTTGAGTCATGATATTACTTACAGATATCATCCATCGATAATTAAAATATATATATTTGTTGATAAATTTCATCAACAATATTTTTATCGATGAATTTTTGTAATTTTTGATAAACATTAAAAATTATAAAATTCAGTTTTAGTAAAAAGAAAAAAAGTATCTAAATTTTTTTTCTGATTGCTGTTAAAAAAATGGTTAAGTTTGACAAACTTTGATTTCTTTGTTTTCAGTTTTTACTAACTAATTTTTGTTTTTGTGAATGGAGAAATTATACAGCTCTTTGAGTTTGATTATTTATAAAGTTAATTGTTTTTGTGTTAATGTGAATGATAATTATCTTCAGTATTTTTAGATGAAATATTCTAAAGACTACGAGCAATTTTTTTTTTCGTACAAGTAAAAAGCTCAATTAATGATTGAAATCCAATGGATAAAAAATATAGGATACAATAATATTTTCAACCTTAATTATTATATTAAGTTTTTCGTTTTATTCACTGTACTTTATCGAATTTCTCTCTTCATAAATAATTTGTCTCCTATGAATAAAGAATATTGGACAGTTGCTAGTAGGCAGTACTGTCAAGTAGCTCGACATTGAATTCATATTCATTACTCTTTTATTACTGTTATTTGGTTATCATAGTTCATTGATTGCGCTTTATATCTTAAGATTGCCTTAGAACTTAACTTTACTGTGAGAAACATATACATATATATATATTAGAGATATATATATATATTTTAGAAATGTATATAATCTTCTTATTTTAGAAATATAATATATTATATTTTTCTGTCTAATAACGTCCTTCGTCTGAAATATATTATCACGCAACATATTCTAGTTACAACCTTACAAAAGTTAAAGATGAATTATTTTTTTGTTGTTTTCATAATTATTTCTTTATTATTGACATGTCATATAAGTTAATGACCAATGTCTCCTTATAAATATAATTTATTGTTAAAAATGTGTGATCAACTAAAAAAGTTTAAATTATGGAATTTTAGTAAAAAGAATAATAAATTAGTTTAAACTTAATCATAAACATTTTCATTCCTCATTATTCTGAAATTTTATTTCTGCTATTATATAAATAAATCATGTCTAACACGAAATATCAACCATCTTAAGAAAAATCCCACTATTCAATGAATTGAGATTTTGAGTATTTTGAAAAGTTTTTGTAATCAGATTAGCACTTTTATCCTTTTTTTTTTCAAGACTTAAAACGAAAGGTTGTTAATAATTAGTAATTAGTTATTTATTGTTTCTAAACTTTTGAAATTTAACATTATTTCTTTGATGCTCTACCGTTTTTATAAATAATGTGGTGGCAAATTTACTGCTACAAAAGTTACAATTTTTTACCGTTAATAATTATTAGTTTGTTAGGTACATGATTTTATATATAAAATCATTAATATCTCAATTATGATAAGAAATCGATATTCAATAACTTTCTATACTAACAAATATTGAAAATAAATGAGTTTGATTTCATGATATAGTTATAATTTTTCTTTAGTTATTTCAATTTTTTTCATTTATATATTCGCTATTCAAAACTTTAAGATAATTGGTTGATTGGTTATTTATTTTTATATAATGTTTTATTTTATCATTTTTATCTAATGTAAGACTTAGACTCACACTTAGATTCTCGATAAGATAAATGAATGAACTAGTTGTGATTTGATGAGGACAAGAAGGCACAACAATCCCAGGAAAGGTTCGAAGCACGTAGTTGCAAAGCTAATATTCAGAAGTTCAGTTCGTGAGATAGCTCCCCGGACCANATATTTTTGATAGATTCNTAGTACNGACCTTCCGTTCAGTGTAGGGAAGGGATTTGCCCCAAGCCAACAAGGAAGCAAAGTACCCGTGCTATCAATACAAGTATAAGCCGGATCGTACCACATGGGAGCAGGATCCGCGTTCCACCTCTAAACCATAGGATCGGGCAATTAGAATCATGCCACTTTTTTATGGCAGGTTGAAGTTTCAGGCCAAGGGCGAAAGCAACTATGACTGACATCCTTAGATGAGCTTCAGGCCACTTGACCAATAGGCAAGCTCAAGTAGCTTTCAATCGGGGAGGATCAAGTCCAAAAGAAAGAGTGAAGGATCTGTCTTTTTTCCCATCAAGTAGCTTTCAATCGGGGAGGATCAAGTCCAAAAGAAAGAGTGAAGGATCTGTCTTTTTTCCCAACTGTATGAAGAAACCAAGCCAATCGAAACCGATTCAAGAGCCTTTTTTTTATGTTCTTTTATTATTACTTTTGCTCTGACTTATTATGATTCCATATCAACTGGATGGTTGGGATGAACGAGATGAATGAGTTTACAAGATGGTCAGGATGAGACAGTCTGACTAAGATGAATGGGATGATCGAGTTGGTTACAAGGAATGTGATGACTCGTATAGATTGGAAGGATAGACTGACAAGATGAGTGAGTTGGATAAGATGGAGAGACTGATAGAACAAAATGAATGAGATGGTAGAACTAGATAAAAATAGACATATTGATTGAGATAAACAGAATGAACCAACCTTACTAAATAATCAAAATAGAAACTAAATAGATAATCGAGATAAACACGAAGAACATATTTACATAATAATTAAAATGGATCAAATGACTAATTGTTGAGATAAACAAACTAGTCAATCTTAATGAATTGGATGACCAGATTGACATATACACGTATTGATGAAATAAACGGATTGATGAAAATGAAAGAACTTGTTATATTAGTTGCCATGCTTATTTTTTGTCCTCCCTACTTAAAAGAAAATTAAAATAAAGAAATTAAACCATATCCTCCCTTTCTAAACATGTATAAAATATATAAAAAGTAAAATGTTATTTGGTTTTATTTGAAAACTGTTATATTTTTATTTTCTGAAAACCTTATTTGAGTATAATGGGATATTAGGTTTGTGGGGCTTATGTCGTTCACTTTCACGAATCAAGAGTGCTATCTGCACGTGAATAGACAGAACACGTGCAGAGGAATCCTTTATTACCGCCGATGAGGCAGGTGTGGCTGCTGATAGCAACGCCAATCAATTAATACCTCAAAAAATGGTTCACTCTGTGCTCCTATTTCTAGTTCTCACTCTCACTGCTGTCTCTGCTCAGCAACATCAGTATGATGACCCTTCTATCACAGCCACCATGGAGAAATTTTCTGGCTACGCAATCAACGAACCTCACTCTTTCCAACTCACTTCACTCTCCGTTGATGCTCAAGCTCTGCAGAACAAGGTAATACTCTACTTACGCAACTGGGGTTTTTGGTTTTTGGTTTTTTGGCAGTGATGATTGTTTACAGTCTTATTAACCGTGTCTTGTTCTTAGATTGACGAGCTTGCAGCTTTTTCTGACTCACCTTCTCCATCAGTGACCAGAGTCTTGTTCACTGACAAGGATGTTTTGGGTCGCAAGTACGTGAATCAAGTTCCATTTTTCTTTTTAATTTTATTACCATGGCTGGGCTGTATATTTTGGTTGTGGTATTGAGTAAAAGAACCGTGTTGATGTAACACTGCATAGACTGATGCAAAGGTGAATTTACATCAGTGCAGAAAGGAGGTGCAAGTGTTTTTTTTTTTTCTTCTCCTAAGTTTACGCACGAATAAACTATTCAATCTTATGAAGATATGCCTTGACCATAATCTGCCTTTATAGACTTTTACTCTCGTCTTTTTATCTGTAGGTATGTAAAAACCCAGATGGAACTTGCTGGTCTATCTGTGAGAGAGGATGCTGTTGGTAACATATTTGGCCGTTGGTGAGTGTTCGATTGTTCCTAAAAGCTTTCAAAATAAAATAACATCTAATTCCAAAATTATATTTTTATAATATTCTCTCTGATATTTAACTGGGTCGTCAAGCACATGTGAACCTCGTAACCTTCTATTTCGCTTTATCGCATTCTTCAGGGAGGGCCTCGAGCCTGAGCTTGCTGCAGTTGCAACAGGTTCGCACATTGATGCCATACCATACTCTGGAAAGTATGATGGAGTTGTTGGTGTTTTAGGCGCTATCGAAGCCATCAGAGTCCTAAAAAGGTTTCATTTTATTTTGTTTTCCTTATTATTTGTAGAACTTAATTAATAGTTCAGAAAACAAAAATGTTTAATTCTTGTCTATCAGCACATTTAATTCCTAATGCATTTTCATTGTTCTGGTGTTCTGCATTAGCCTCTGCAGAAGTTAGTTCAAATAGACACTCATCTCTTTCAGTACAATAATTTCAAAGTTCAAACATTTTCCTTAGAGACATTGAATCAAGATAAAGCTAACTTGTATTTTCTATTCAATAAGTTACTAAAATCTTTATGACTTTAGTTTTCTGTGGTTTGTTGAGTTGATGCTACCAGAACAGTATCAATGGATTTGTTGTGTTGTGGATGACTCGATGTTAAACAACATACCATGTCTCTAAACTCTTTAAAGACAGTAACAAGTTATGCTCTGGCAAATACCGAAATATCAACTCATACAACTGGAGAGAAATGAGATGTTCCACACATTAACTAATTCCTTGCATTTGCTTATATGCATGAAAGATCCAAATTGCCAAGACGAGACTTACAATGTACAATAATTCATTATCCACTTTTTTTGCGAGTAGTGATGTTTGTGATATTGATTGTAAACCTTCACAGGTCTGGTTTTAAACCTAGAAGATCATTGGAAGTCATATCATTCACATCAGAAGAACCAACACGCTTTGGGATAGGTTGCTTGGGAAGGTCAGGAACTGCGTTTATGTACTGTCTTCGAATAGGATTCCTCTTTGTGGTTATATTTATCAACAAATCCATAATTCGTTTTTATCCTCTCGTGTTGTCTCACTGACATGATAACAAAGCTACATCCATATTCTACTTCTAGCTTCGTCATTTGTTACTTTTGTGCAGCCGCTTATTGTCCGGGAGTGAGGATCTTGCAAATGCTCTAAAGACAACAACTGATATTCAAAACATATCCTTCCTAGATGCTGCAAGATCTGCTGGGTATGGGAAAAATGGAGACGACTTATCCAGTGTATTTTTAAAGAAAGGAACGTATTCTGCTTTTATAGAACTGCATATAGAGCAAGGGCCTATTCTGGAAGATGAAGGTACGCATCTTGGAGCTAACATAACCTTAAAATAGCCATAACTTCAATGATCAGACGTAATATGTTTCTTGACCCAGGTATATCTATAGGCATAGTTACTGCCATTGCAGCTCCAGCAAGTCTAAAGGTTGAATTTGAAGGAAATGGGGGCCATGCAGGCGCGGTCCTCATGCCTAACAGGTGTCTTCCGTCTTAAATTAGATATTATTTTTGTGACATTAGACACTTATCCTTTTCTATTATCGCAGTAACTTGAACTGAAAATGCAGATATCTTTCCTCTATAGTTTGCAGAATTTTTTATGTTGTTCAATATCTTTCCATGATTTTTGAGAGACCAAATAGTAACATTCTATCTTTTGAATCCATTACATTTTCTAGTCCACTATTTTGATCCCTTTTGAAATTGAAACTTCTTAATGGACAAACTCTAATGCTTTAATTACACTTTATATATCCTTTTGAGCAGAAATGATGCTGGTCTTGCTGCTTCTGAACTAGCCCTGGCTGTGGAGAGGCATGTGCTGGAGTCTGGGTCAATTGATACCGTTGGCACTGTTGGTAAGTTATTATTGAAGTGCCTCGGTTAATCTAGGACTTTCATTTAAACTAATCTCTTTTATTTTACAAGGTATCCTGGAACTGCATCCTGGAGCAATCAACAGCATCCCTAGCAAATCTCACCTAGAAATTGGTGTGTATTTACGGGACAACTTCAGTTGTACCAGGCATTCTCTCAATGTTAAATTACAACTGGTTTTACCATACTGTTTCTTTGTGCTTGTTACAGATAATTGTTTACTTTTTCTTTCACCACGTATGGATAATTTCAGTTACTAATGTATTATAATCATTCATACAAATATTTAGATTGTAATTGTTCTGTCTTGCCATAGACACAAGAGACATTGATGAGGAAAGAAGAAACAAAGTGGTGGAGAAAATTCATCAATCAGCAATTAAAATAACCAAAACCCGTGGTGTCAAGCTCTCTGACTTTCGAGTCATTAATCAGGATCCACCGGCTCTTTCTGATGAAGCTGTCATAAAGGCAGTTGAAATTGCAACAAAAGAACTAAACTTGACAAGCAAATTGATGATCAGTAGAGCCTATCATGATTCATTGTTTATGGCCAGGTAATGCTGGAGAGAGAGAAAGATGACAGTTTGTTTTGCTAGAGCAGATATTATTTTTGTATGAAGTGCCCCAAAATATCCATTATTAAATTTTCAAATGTTGAAAAGACGTAAGATCTAACTAAGAAAAATGTTCATTCAAAGGTTCCGTGATTTCCATGAGCTGGGGGAATACTGCTCTATTCTAATACATTTAATTTCTTTCTCTTTATACAAGGACTAAACCTTGACCATAATGGTAATCAGAATGGAGACCAAATGGGAGGAAATATAAAAATAAGGAGAAGAAGTCTTGTTTTGAGCATGCTAGTGAATGGATTGGATAAGTTATTTGGACCCACAAAACATTTTCTCATAATTTTTACCTGCTCAGAAACTGCATACATTTTAATTTTGTTGAATATGGGGATTCTTATTATGTTTGGAGTCCTGTCATGTTTTTAGACTTGTCGGGGTGGTCTCGTACTAGTAGTAGCGTTACGCTGGTACTTGTCCTAATTATTGCTATAGTTTGATGCATAGTTTTTTTTTTTTTTTTTTTCTTGTTTCAATGCTTATTGTATGAATCTAATATAATTTCATACATTCAGAAGAATATTATTGAGAGCCTTCTGTCTCTCTTTTCATCCTATTGCCATGTACAAGTTTAATGCTTGCAAACATTCTGACAGCAGTTGAAAGACCTCCATTGGCATAATTTAATCAATTGTATTATGTTACAAGAACACAACAAAGGGTTTGCTATTATATGAATTAAATATCTGCTGCTTATGCATGCCCATTTTTTAATTGCAGGCTGTCTCCGATGGGCATGATTTTCATTCCTTGTTACAAAGGTATTTACTTTTCTTATTGCGAACCACCTGCACTTTCAGCATTTCTTGTGCAATCCATAGCTAAAAAGAAAGGGAACAAAATGTAGTTTGTGCTCCTCTTATAATTATTTTAAAGCACCTATAGTGATTGAAAAGTAGAGCTGTAATCCTGTGTAAATAAACATCTAATGAATGAACTTAGAATTCAGGAACATTTCATATAACTTTTTTCATGTTAAGTTTGACAAAAACACTCAGTCATATAGCCTTTGATCCCCATCCCCATCCTACTATACCCAACTTTTGACTGGAAAACCGAATTTAACTGGTTGAGGATTGGGTTTTCCCCAACTAGTAAATGGAGGGTGCCAAGTGGGTTTGAAGATTCGATGTCTGTCTCAAACTCAAATTTGACCTTATCTTGTTAATAGTTAGGGGGGCAGTGATGGAGCTAAGTAGGGATATGAAAAAAAAAAGTTTCTAAGAGCTTCATAAAGAAGAATTTGTCAATATTCTTTTTCTTGCTTTTGCAGGGTACAGCCATAAGCCTGAAGAGTTTGCCAGCATTCAAGATATGTCTAATGGTGTAAAAGTATTGGCGCTCACTCTAGCTAAATTGTCCAGTCAGTTACATCTTCTGAAGTGAGTTCATGTGGACTATCATTATTGAAAAAATTGAAAAAACGTAATTTATTTCTGTTAGACAGTTGACTGTTACAGCTTACTGATTAAATAATTTAAAACTTAATTCCCCTTTATTCTATCAAGATGAGGGGTTGAACTATTCAATATGACTAGAAGATTTATTAGAAACACTTTTTACTGTTGTAAAATGATAATTGCCTGCCTGTGGAAGGACTCACAAGAGTGATTTTTACTTCACCAAACTGCTCAAAAGACAAAGAAACTACTGATATTGTAGAACCCAGTTGCATACACACCCCAACCAGAATAGCCTTTTTAAATCTTAAATAGTTGGATCACTTTGTATGGAGACAAAAGACATCTTACTTTTCTCTATTGTCCATATTGCATTTTAAAATCCCACCTGATTAAAATAGTCAAAACAGCTGGATTCAATAAATAAAAGTGATTAGAATATAAGTGGCAAAAATACATATTTTTAGTTTGGTAGTTGGAATAGCCCTTCATGGATCCTTTGAGTGAGAAAATGATATTGTGGGTTGTAAGATCTTCCTTAAGAAGAAGTTAGTAAAGTAAGGATGAATTTTAGTTGTCGTGCTCCAGGTGGGTAGTTTCGCCCATGCCTATGTTTATTGCTTAAACTATGGAGAGATTCAAAAGAAGAAACCGCTCATTCTTCACTCTCAAATTATGACTCAAACTCGACCTTGACGTGGGAAGGTTTGTACCTACTATTTTGTACTTCAATTGACTTAGATTGTGATTTATTTGACCTCTAAACCATTGTTTTTTAATGTAGCCTTTTTATTCTTAACTTTCTACTGTTAAACTAATAATGACTTTTCAACAGACCAAACAGGGTAAAGCAATTTTTGTAGAAAATAAACTTCACACATTATAATAGGACTCTTCAATTCATTATAATTTTTAGGTTTAATCATTTCGGATTGTCTCAAATAGGTCTTTGTATTTTAATTGGTCTCGATTAGATCTTTATTTTTGTAAATTTAACTCAATTAAAACCTTGCCGTTAATTAAAGTGGACGACATTGCAATTTTTAATGACGTGACACTGTGGTTTGTTGACTAGATGGCGTCAAAAAGGGCACGACGTCGTTTCCTCTTTCTTCACTGTACAAAACATTTTCCATTCTTTCAGATATTAGAAAATGAATCTTTATCTTCTTCGTTTCGATTCCAACTTTCCAAATATAAAACTCACGGATCTGAAACCCGTTTTTCATTATGCACAATTCAAAGTCGTAATATTTCAAAAATGTTATCTCTGTTAGTTAACCTATCTTGTGGTTGTCGACGAGAAGACTGTGGACCATGATCGACTCTGCCTGCCTCTACCTTGCACTCATCTTCCAAGATAAAGGCCTTTGTCACCTTCGAATCCCCACAACACCATAAGAAATAACAACAAAAAAAGAAAAGAAAAAGAGAACTTTAAAAATTGGGAGCATTAGATTTAACAAATCCAATGAAAACAAAAATGGTGATGCTCAGGCTAGTTTCAGGGATTAATTATAAATAACTCACTAAGACAGGAGATGTGACAGATACCTGGAATGGAAAAACACTCCACAGTACATTATATTTTCCTCAATTTTCTCTATCATCACCCAAAAAGGAAGGATGTTTTATGCAGTCCAGAAACTGACCAACATTCGTGAATTAAAAACCAGGAACAGACATTTGAAGATGGATGTTTAAAGGTCCTTTGTTTTTGGAGAAGTAAAGAAAAGTCAGTTTAACTTAAACAACCTCCTGGAAATCAAGTACAATCCCCAAAATAAAAAGAAGAAAATATAATAAAAACAAAATCTTCAAAATCTGCATACCAGTACAACAAATGTTTGAAAAACGAAACTTTTTCATATATTGCTAATTCCATCAACCTTAATCTTTTTCATATATGGTGCAAGACCGATGGCCCTACCTTCCGTCGTGGAAGGCCCCGAGGTTATGTGCCTCCGAAGAGAACAACCTACTCGCGCTGATCAGGAGCGTGCAGAGGATGCTGTCGCCGAAGGACTTTCCATTGCTTGATGCGCAGGAGCTAAGCTGTTACACGGAGGTCTCACTGAGGCGGTGCTTCGTGAGGAACCACGCGGAGGAGAAGGAATAAATTCCAGGTAAGACGATCACACTATGACACGTCATTAAAAATTCCACAATCAGCAAGCCAACACATAAAAATTTTAATGCCGTCCACTCTAATTAACGTCAAGGTTTTAATTGAGTCAAATTTACAAAAATAGGAACCTAATCGAGACCGATTAAAATACGAAGACCTATTTGAGACAACTCTGCATAAACAGGGACATCCGAAATGATTAAACCTAATTTTTATTATTTGTATTTGGTCTAAAACCTTATTTACACCTATTTAAAAGTTGTCAAAGTCCTATTATAGTGTGTCTCATGTTTATTCTTTACAAAATGGTATCAAGAGTTTTATGCTCTAAGTGTTGAGGGAAAAAAAAAAGAGATAAAAGAGTCAAACACCTTGAAAGAAATAGTGAATGCTTCAGTGTTTTGTGAAAAAGATGACAAAGGTTGTTAACGGAAGAATAAGTGTCACAAGTGACGAAAAAAACCAATTAAGCACCAATTATCATAATTGGTTTTGTTTCATCAACATCTATTAATCATCTTTGTTATCTCTCTCACAAAACACTCAAATACTCATAATTTGACTCTCCTATGACACACACTATAATAGGACTCTTCAATTTATTGGGGTAATTTTTATTAAATTTTGGTTACTTTTAAATAAATACAAATAGAGTTTGAATTAAGTATAAATAATAAAAACTAAAAACAAAATAAAAACAATTATTTAATCTATCTCTATCTTATATAAAAAAAATAAAATAACATTGAATTTAAATGAATGGAAAATCAAAACTATTTTTTTTATTTTATCTCTATCAAAATCAAACTAAATATTACTAAATCCAAATTAATAAATAAAATTCAAACAAAATTATAAATAAACCTCTCAGAATTGAAGTTTATTCTAATAATTTTAACTCACAAATTACATGTGAATGGTGAAATTTACACTTGCTCATTATTTGTCTTGTTAAGTTTCTTGCCGAACAAATGAATGCAAACTTTTTCTCATGAAAATCCAGCTATTATTTCAACCAACATTGGTGGTTTTTTCAATATCCATAATTTTCTACGTGATGATGAAATTGTATGTGAAGTGCATTATTAATATTTAAAGAATGTAATGCACGCACTTCCCTAATGAGAATCAATGCAAACCGAACAACAAGCATGCACATCCCAGGAAAGCTTTGCTACTTTTTCATGCATATTCTTTGATGAAAGCTTCAAACTTTGGTTTGAAAAAAACCCTAGCCACGAAATTCAAATTTTGTGTCCGTTATTTGCACTGGATGTTAAAAAATATTAATTTGCAAATGATTTAGGGCTAAAGACAATTCAAGTGGTTGAACTCAAATTCAAAGAGTAACGTCTTAAAGTTCAAAACTTGAATGAATTATTAAGAATTTAATAAATGATGGGAGGGTGATGAGCATTTTTCGAGGGGTTACGCAGGAACAGTCATGGATAGGATCTAAGCAATGCATTAGATGGGATGTCTTTTCCCTAATTGCTTTTCTGCAAAGACATTACCTTCATGATTTAGTGATCCTCACTGGCAAAATTAATTAGTGTTTTATGTCATCAACCAGATCATAACTACTATTATTTATTTATGATGGAGATACCACGTTCAAATTATAGAAACCTCATTCAATAAGTGTATACAAACACCAGAAATGTCTCTCTTTAAACTAGTTTTTCGAATTGAGTTTGATTTTAATATAAATTCTAAGATACAAATCAAACCATAGCTATAAATGTTTAGTCATATTTTTAAAATTTCCAAACTTTAGCACAAGGGGCATTGTTGAAAATCTTACCCTTATTAGTAATTAGTATTTGACTAATAATGATACACCACTTTCACCGAGAGTTGAGTTACACACTCAAAATCTAAGAAGTTATTTATATTTAAATTTCGATTAATAAACATTTTGATACAAATATTTCCAATGATGGATTGATTATCTTATTAGGCAATTTGATGTGATTTCTCTAGTTAGGTAAATTTTATACCTTCCATTTTTAGTATTAAAAACCACAAATTCAACCGTGAGAACAATCCTTAAGTGCAAATAATAACTAAATAGAACACTTTTTATAGTGGTGATTCTAGGATTCATGACGTCATTCTTTAGTAGAATATACTCATTTAGTATAATGAATAAAACTTTGCCACTCTTATACACGTTATGATGCAATTCTATATATAAGTGAGTTGTGCATGATGTTTATATCGGATTTCAACATTTTTTTTTTGGAAAAATAAAACATAATAGAAATTAATATTTTTATATACGAGGGGACCATCTGTTGATTATTGACGAATTTTATCAAGCACCTGTCAAACGTGTTTTTCAACTTTCCAATTTATTGTTTGATTTATACTCCTAATCTTGATTTTAGCAATGAACCTAAACTCATTGGAAAAAAAAAAAACTTAAATCCTAAGGTTGTGTTCGGTTTTTAGTTGGGTGATTCAGTGCTAGTTCAAAAAAGTGTTACTGGAAACACGGGAAATACATGATGTATGTGTGTCCTTTTTTTATTATAGATAATTGATTTAATTAAAAAAACTGAATTTAAATAAATATTAATTAAAAAAATCAAATGATAAAATAATTATTTTAATTTAAAAACAGTTAAATTTAAATTAACGATTGTTTAAAGAATAAAAACAGAAATATAATTATTTTAGTTTAAAATTATGGTTATTTAAAAACTAAAATTGAAAAAAGAAAAATGAATAGGTATAGATTATTTTTATTTGGTTTTCGGCTTTATTCTCTTTAAGTAAAAAAATAAAATAAATGAAGGATCCACTTATTTTCTAATTTCAGGTGTTAAATGACGGAATTTTTATTATTCCAATAATTCTTAAATGAATAAAATGATTGGGATAACAACGCACAAGTAGACCGAATATTTAATTTTAGGGTTAAATATGATTTTCGTCGTCCAACCGTTTTTATGTTTAGTTCCTCTTTCAAATTATAGTACAATTTAGTCTTTCAACTTTAAAAAACTATGGTTTTAGTCTTTTTTTACCAAATTTTTTAAACTTTATTTGCTGTTTCAAGCACGTTACATTATAGCATTTGGATTGTTTATACTGTTTGACACATTTTTGCTTCAAGGTTAACTGAGAAATGCGTTTGAAACAGCAAATAAAGTTAAAAACATTTGGTAAAAATGACTAAAACCAAGAGTTTTCTAAAGTTGAAGGACTAAATTGTATTATAGTTTGAAAGAGGGACTAAACACAAAAACGACCAATAGTTGTGGGACGAAAAACATATTTAACCCTTAATTTTATCTTGAAAATTCAATTTGACATAAAAAAAAAGAATACTTTTTCAAACTGAATTCTACGAAATTTGATTTAAATTCAAATTAAAGTTGTGAACTTTAACGTAGCATTCAGTAATTTTGGTAACTAATGACTTGGAAAAGGGGTATGCCAAAAAAGTGCATGAATTATGAGGTTTTGTGGTAATGAAAGAGAAAAGAAAAGTACATAAATATCAAATTGTAAAGACAAAAACGAGAGGGATTAAACATTGCACTATGAATTATTATAAAGAAAAAGAGAGATGAAGACAAAAAGTATTTGGTAGAATATTTAAATTTAAATTAAGGGTGGCTTAAGAAAAGAATTATTTACAATTGTTCACCACAACAAAAGTGGAAGAATCCAAATTCAAAATTGGAAAGACGAAATTTAACACCGTTAAGAAACGGCGAGTGACCGACGAGGCTGATATAAACGCGCGACAACACAACATACACAGTACAGGACAAAACTCAGACATAAACTCAAACTCAAAACACAACGCATCAATACAGTTGCATTATTTCTTTCCAGATCCAACTAAGAATGTGAGTCATTCTGCTCTCTTCTCCATTCCTATTCTTCAAAATGTACATTTTCTTTTCTTTCTGAGATCCTCCTACTCCCTGTTTCTGTGTCTTCTTTATTTTATTTTATTGCTTACTTTAATGGGTTGTTCAATTATTTCTTTTATAGTTTTCTGGTTCATTGACCCTTTGGGTTGATTTTCTTTTGAAATCCTGCTCTGTTTGGTTGATAGGAAAAAGATTTAAGTGAAGGTTTACTTAATTGTTGAGAAAATGTCTAATGTGGTTGAGGAAGAAGAAGGCAAATCTGTTTACATGTTGAATTTTGGAATTCGCTTTTTCTTTATTGTTTCTCTATTGCAAAGTATAGATAATTCAAAGTTTGAGTTTTTTCCCCTCTTTTTTGGGTTTTGGTTCTTTTCCTGGGAAGCATTTTGCACCTAAATCTTTGCATGTTTTGATCCAGTTTTGGAAAAATAATGAATCCATCGAGATTTAAACTTTACCATTTCTGCTGTAACTTAAAATATATACTATAAACGCTCTTCACGTGTGATCTATGTTTATATTGAATTTGTCGGTGGACACCGTTTATGTAAGATATTCTCTTCGTTCATTTTGGAGTTTGAGAAAATTCAATGTATTTTAATTTCTCTAAACCACAACATGTTTTCCTTGGGATGATCTTCCTGGTTACACTTAAAAAGAAAATATTCCGGGCTATTCTTATTCTCCTTGCTAACACCCATCTTTTTTCTTGCACATATAATGTCTTGTTTATTTTTTAATTATTAGAGTCTTAATCATTGATTGGAGACACCACCAACCAATTTGATGGCTTTCCTTTTACATGTTTTAGCTTATCTGAGTGCTTTTAAGCCTGGAATTAGGCAGACCATTAATTCTATTCCATATGATTTATGTTAAATAATGCACATATGCTTTCCTACATAAAGACTTCTGATGCTCATTTCTTGAGTTTTAAAATAATCTTTTGCCCCTTGGTTTCACCTTTTGTAGTTGAACGCAACGACTAAGGATTTTAGAGAATATTCTCATCTTGCCTTGTGTTTATTAAATTTATAACTACATTTAGGCATGTTAGTAGTAACAGTGCTTAAATTGTGAGTGTCAGAATCAATTGTGGTTGTAGTGAGGAGAAGATAGTTCTAATCTAATGAATGTTTCCCGGAGAGAACAATAGTTTCAAGGATAATATCTAGATAATTCTCCGAACAAAGTCAGAGAAATGTGTAATTATAGATTTCATGAAGGAACTTTTAGAAAATATCGTGTTCTTTATAAGACTTCTTTATTTGGTTGTTTTACAGATAAGTTCTTCTGAAAGGGTTTGGCGCATACCTTTTGTGGGTTAATTTTTCTCATCTTTCTACCCAAAATAGGTTCAGGGTTGACCTCAAATTTTTGGTGTCTTGGAGAAAACTGATAAATATTGTTCTTTTTGTATTTTCTTTTTGTTGCGAAAACACCAATAATTCTTTCATATTAATTATTTTTAAAATATCTCAATAGAAGTTAGAGCAGCACTATTCAATCTACTTTAGCAGATTGCAAATAAGATTTAAACAATTTTAATTTCAAAAAACTTCTTTCAGTGCGTGCAAGAATAATAGGAATAGTTAATATTATTTTACAAGGTATGCCATGCATTATTGAAACAACTAAATGTCTTCAAAGAATTCAATATCATAAAACTTGATTTTGATTTAATTGTTAGAATCTCTCAAATGAACTTTAATTCTTCAAACTCAATTTCACCATCAACATAAGAATTATCATATTTTAGATGAAGTTTATAGATGTTTGTAATGTAATTTCAGGTATTGATCTGAGAATGAACCGAGTCTTTCAATACTAAACGAAATCCAAAAATATTATTATATGTATTATATTGCTCAAATTTTCTTTTAAATGAGTCAATTGTTTGATCTATATTATATAAAAAATAATGAATCCTACAAGACTATTGTCTTTTTTTGGGGCTTATGAAATTGGGGCCTTGGGCTACCACTGAATAAGGACATCCCGATTTCGCCCCTTCTCAATTATGCATGTACTTATTTTTCTGTTATGTATGTCAATGGTAATAGAGAACTTTAAAACAAACTATCCTTATTATTTGTGACATTTCAGCCAATTTAATTTATATACTTTTTACATTTCTTTGCTATAGAGCAATGGGAATAGAAGATACAGATATTTGTATCATCAAGGAGCCAGATCATGTCGTAGTATATTCGGATGGCGTTTCCCATGATTCAGGTCATGAAGCAGGAGGAGAGCATCACAATATTACAGAGTCTTATGAACAAATCAACGAGACAACTGAACATCATAGTTCAGAGGAGAGTGCAAAGGAGTATGAAGTGAAGGAATGCACCACAGAAGTTTCTGTTAAGGTCTCTGATGTCAATAATCTTAAAAAATGCGAGGAAAAGTTAACCTCAGATTCTGAGGATGTTGTCAGTGAGAAAAGTTTTAAATCCCACAAAATAAGGGGTAAACACAAGCCACGAGACACTGTGAAGAATGGATCACGACCTCCTGCTGGAAATATTCATAGCAGGTGTACAGGCAGTGCCCAAATCAAGCCCACAGTTCCACAGCCATTTTCCTTAGCAACCGAGAAGCGTGCTTCGGTTGGAACTCGTCCTGCTTTTGAAGAAGACAAGGGCAACAGTGAGAGGAAATCTTTAAATAAAAAAAGCGTGCTATCTCCCAATATGTTTAAACAGAATCAGGTATATGCTAATGTTTTAAATTTATTTCCATCTTTAATCGTTCTGATATCTTTACATTTGTGGAAGGTTTTAAAAATAAACCCTTCTATCACTGTGCTTTCTTAAGTATATCATCAGGGAAGAAAAAACTTTTTAAGTTTATAAATTATCTCTTGTATATTCATACAAAGTTCAGAACCAGACAGCTTAAGCTTTTTATGTCTATCCCATTAAGCGGTTCTACAGAATGGTAAAATAGTTATCTTATAACTTATAAGGATTGCTACAACATCGCGATTAAATGAAATTAAATTTTATTTGACTATGGTTAGCTTTTCTCTTGTTACTATTTATTCACAGTTAGTCTTAAATCTTTTATTTTCTCTGCTTTCACTTGCAGTTGTTAGCTTCAAGAAAGCCATTGCAACCTGATAACAAGAAGCATCCTGATGAGGATGATACTTGCTCCTTAGCTTCAATGTATCCTCTTAAAAATGTTTAAGTACTATCAAAATTCTCATGTCATGTTTTTTCTTATTTTGGCAATGGGTCTCCTTGCTTTTAGAATTTGAAATTTCTATTACTACTTGACAATGTAAAGAACCGGAACTTCTGTTCGGTCCATCAAATCCAGGGCAACTGTTTCTTCTGCTCCTGTGTTTCGGTCCACTGAACGTGCAGAAAAAAGGAAGGAGGTAACAACCTGTGTATTAGTTAGCTTTGTTTGAATAGGTTTTCCTACCTCAAATTGATTTGTTCATGGTCCCTTCCATAGTTTTATACAAAATTGGAGGAAAAGCACCAAGCAATGGAAGCTGAGAAGAATCAAAGTGAAGCAAGGACCAAGGTGCAACACTTTATCCTGTATATTCAAAACTTAGGAATACATTGCCAACTTGTTACTTTCTTTAACAACATAAGTTTGTTTTCTCATTCCAATTCCTTCATCAATTTCTAAACATTTAAGGAAGAGATGGAGGAAGCTATCAAGCAGCTAAGGAAGAGTTTAACTTTTAAAGCAAGCCCTATGCCTAGCTTTTACCATGAGGGGCCTCCTCCCAAGGTTGAACTGAAGAAGGTATGTAATGTTCTTGTACTTGTTATAATATCATGTATGGGGCGCAGGTTAAAAAAAGAAAAACAATGTTGTATTCATCTTAAGCTCTAGAACTAAAGTTCAACAGTAACTGAAAAACTGCTCATTATAATTGTGAAAGATCTAATTACATAGACATATTTTCAACTTCTGTGCTTGACAAAAGTTGAGTATTATGTCTGGGTCAGCTACCAGCCACGCGAGCAAAATCTCCAAAGCTGGGCCGGCAAAAGAGCAACAATGGTGCAGTTAATTTATCTGAAGGGGGTAAGGAGAAAGGAGCTGGTATAAGGAGAAAGCATCAAACACTGAAGACCAACAACTATGATGTTAAGAGTGGTGTGAATGACTTATGTGACCCAAAAAACAAGGCCAATCATATTGAAGAAATTGATATGGCCAAAGTAACTGGACAATCAATTTTCTAATTTATATGTATTGGGGACTGTGGTCTTGTTTCTCCCAACAAACATGTTTTTCCTTTAACTTATAAGGCACTTGTTGCTGTGTGCATTGCGTAAGTAGTAAAATGTTTATTTGTAATTTATTTCAAATTATTTGTAAAATTAAATCCTATTGCTCATAAGAGCAATTTCAGCATTTGTTTGTCTGCCTGAAGTCCAGGATCAGATTGTTTGAAGTCATCATCAAATAATGCTGTTCGATTAGCAGTAATTATTATGCTTCATTGTTGCCATTTCTTTTGCTACTTTTTCTCGCATTAGCAAAGCTGTTTGGGGTTTTAGTAGTAGTGTACGAAAGATAAGATAGTGCCATAGCTACGATTTTCACCTCCAACTTTATGGGAGTATATGGATATTACATGCAACATAAAGGAACCTTGTTTAAAATTAAGATGATCATCCGTTTAGATGACCATTTCCTTTCTTTCAGTGACATCACTGACATTGGCATACTGTGGCCATGATGCCAGAGGAATAACGTGCAACTTTGCTGAAGGGTCAAGTGCTTTCTGCCTTTAGGTGGGACATTAATGTCTAGTAGTTACGGTAGAAAGCAGAAATAAAAATGTTATGTCTATTGCTTGTATGGTTTTGTTTTTGCACGGCAAAAGAGAAACCCTTTTGAACAAAGGATACCCCATTTGTAAAAGCAGCACTTCTGGTCTAAGGGATGCTGCTTTCATATCGATGTAGTTTAGTTTGTGGAAGCATATTCTAAAACCTTGTTTCGTTGTAGGATTTTCTGATCAAGAAAAGTTTTCTTAGAGTCAAACAGATTTGTGTTTGATATTGGTACAATTATTGTATACTGTCATAATGAGTAGAACTGGTAAAATACAGAGTTTAAATTATTATTTAAGTATGAATTAAGCACGAAATTTTATTCGCCTGATAGAGTTAAATCTAAATGACGTAAATGTCGAAGTAACATGTGACCAAAAGAATGTCTCAATCTTATATTTACATAGTTTATTTTTATTTTATTGTCAATGGCAGGTTCATAGGATATAACAAAAATGTAAAACATTAAAACAAGATTTTGTTTCAACATTTGTATAAAGTTTTTTTCTTAAGAATTTCTTTTATACGAGTTGGCCAAGATCAATCATTATACGCCGTGGACCAATAAAATTAGTATGTAATGGAATGAACCATCTTAGCTCACTTTTTACAAGCCAAATGTGAGATAGATTAAAACAGAATGAGACAACTGAGATTGTCATCCTTAACCTATATGATACAACCATTCATCATCACCTTAATCCTAAATATTTATTTTCAATTAGAGTATAATAACCATTGAGCTATTTGTAACTAGTGTATTATTTATTTATTTTAATTATTACATTATTTATACTATTTATTTTAATATGTAATAAAACATTTTATCTATAAATAAAAAATATGAGAATTCACCAGTAAAAAGCATTTTTATTCATAAAAAGATAAAATTTATCTATAAAATATATAAATTTTTCCTTTTATATCATTTTACTATAACATTTAAAATCAGTTATCCTAAATACTTCTAATTCGATATATTCACTTATATTTTTTTTTTGTTTTCTGCAATTATTTTTCTGAAAACTAATAAAGTTTTCTAATAATCAATTTTTCTTTTAACTTTTAGTATCACAATAATTATTTTAAATAGTAAATTTTACTTAACTTTCTAGTGTAATGCTAATATTAATGCTTCATGGGCATGTTACACATAAATATATAAAAATTAATTGAAGAAAAATTTCTTTAATATTTTATTGTGAGGATTTTCTTTAACTCAGACATTGAAAGATGTCTTAGATAAATTAATTATATTACAGTAAATAAGTTTAAATACAAGATAATTCGGATATCATCTTTCTTGGAATATTAGTATACTTTGGTAAACTAATTCTCAAATAGATAATTTAAAACTGAACCCAAGTTATAGGGATGTCTTAATACTCAAGATTCACCCTTAAAAGGAAAGTAACATTAATTATTTCCAGGTTTATAAATAACTTTCTACATTATTTTTTGGGGTGTAGGGTCGAATATTTTCATATGACTTAGTTTAAATGCTTCCTGGCTTGCATTCCAACCCATTCGAGTGTATCTATTAAAGATATTTTGATGTTTAAGTCAATAATTAATTTGATCGAGATTACAGCACAATTTTAAATTCACTAAATACAATCACTTATCTCCTTACATTTATAGTTTTTTAGATGAGTCTGAGATTAGTGAAAACTTAATCACGGTTCAATCATAGCTCGTTACCTACTAAGTAACACTTACTAATGATCTTGATTTGAGGTGATGTATAGAGATGTTTATTGATAGGAGTATCCATTCGGTCTCTAACCATATTTGACTAGGCCGTCTTCACACTATCTATTTGGATTTCTTCAATTTAGATCTATGTGACTTGTTATTTTTCTTGGTGGTCTATAGTTGTGTGACCAAATAGTATAACTATGAAAAGAAAAATTAAATATTTTAACTTTCAAGGCTCTCTGTTATTTATAAAAACAAATATAAACCAAAAGAAATTACAATATAAACTAAAAAAAGGACTATATATAATTTTATTAAATTAAAAATGTTTTTCAGCTCTTTAAAGATATACCATTTATTGGTTAGACCTTTGTGAATTATAGTTCTGAGTCTCTCAACCTAACCTTTGTATGCTGGGTGTGATATTTTTAAGTGAAGGATATCACGGCATATTATCTGAAATTCGTGTGAAAATGTTAAGATATGTATCCATATCGATGAATATCATGTGAATACTTAATCAGCCGGGTTTAACTACACTTCACATGACTAAATTATTGAGAACTAAAATCTTGAGTGATATTAAAAGATGGTTTTGTTATTTTAGAAAATGAAATAAAAGTGTTAGACACTAGTGCAAAAATGCTTTTTAACATCACTCATAAGACGTCGGTTTGCGTGTAATCCGACGTATAGGAGCGGACGGTGACATTATCGTAAATAGCCTGGTAAACTAGACGTCGGTTTTATCCAAAAACAGATGCCTACTAATTTCAAGATGTCAGCACTGCAGCACCCCGACGTCTACTGGGCTGCATTTAATGCTTTTCACCTAATTCTCAAGCGCTTAGACGTCACGTAGTCCAAATCCGACGTCTAAGACATGTCTAGAAGGCGGGAAAGACAAAAAAATCTTCAATTTTGACGTCGACGTTTCGGGCTACGCGACGTCTATAATACATGTAATGATTATGTTTACAAAACTCGCGGGCCTGAGACGTCGGCTATTTAAGGCCCTGACGTGTATGTTATTATAGACGTCGGTGGCCCATACCAACAGTCGTGAACATCCCTGACAGGATATCAAACGTCAATCGATTCAGCTTCCTAGACGTCGGTTCCCCCTGACAGAAACCGACGTCTAATGGGTATTCAAAAAGTCAGTTTTAAATGTTCACTTGGACGTCACATTAGTACGAAAACCGACGTCTATAGACATCGGTTTCTGGAGAATAACCGACACCCAATTCCATTTTAAATACACCACAACTCTTCGCGGCATTCAGTTTCTGATATTGATCGTCTTCCTCTTCTCCTTTTTCTCTTGCTACACCTCTTCTTTTTCTCTCTTTTCGGCATTCTATTGTTGTTTCTCATCTTCCTCCTCTCCTTTTTCTCTCTTGCTTCCCAGGTGCGTGGTTTTTTTTTTTTGCTTATAGTTTAAACTTTATTTAGTCTTTCATCTATTATCTTGTGGTTGAACTGATTAAAATTTGCTTTCTTTGTGTTGTGTTTTAGTGCATTTTTGATCCTCTCTTTGGGTAACATAGTACAACATTCTCCCTTTGCTGGTTTCCTCACAAGAAGAGTGACGATCTTTTGAGTTTTCTATGGCTTCTCGGCCAAAAATGGAACTTGGGTCCTTGTCTAGTTCTCGTGTCACCGTAATTTTTTTCTTTTGCGGTTGAATAATGGGAAGTAGTCATGGAACAAGGTTCGGTTTTGGGTTGAAGTGTCATAGAAGATTCAAAAGATGCAAGCTTTTTTTGTGGGGAAACTAGCGAGAGGAGAGTGTTGCACTATGCTACCGAAAGTCTGGATCAAAACTGCACTAAAACACAATGCCTTTGTTAGACGTCAGATAGTGCCAGGTCCGAGTCTATAAGGAACATAGACGTAGGTTAGTGTCATTTTAAACCTCTATATATTCATGTAAACGTCGGTTTTATGCATAGGTGGACGTCTATATAGAGAAATTAGACGTCGGTGTGGGTATAAGTAAACGTCTATATGGACGTCGGTGTATATCGTTAACCGATGTTTATATTGACGTCGGTTAAGAGAATTTCCGACGTCCCATAGACATCACCCTTATAGACGTCTGTTGTGTAAGTGACGTTAAAAGTTCAAATTAACCGATGTTAAACAACGTTTCTGCACTAGTAAGAGAAAAGAATAAGAAAATTCCATTGAATGTATAGTTAATTTTTTTCACCGACACATTGAAAGGGTTTAGTTTAGAAGAAACAGAAAATACAACGATGAAGTTTGTTTGATTGGCATAGTGAAGTGTTAGGTTAGATGCAGAGGGTGTGATTATGTGTGGAGTCTACAATGATGAGTGGGCATAATCTCGAGTATCTACAAGAAAAGGATGGATGAGAGTGAGAGAGTGATCCTTCTTTGGTAACTGAGAATGCAGATTGCAGAGAATGAAAATGTGAAGGAAGAAGAAGAAAGAAAGCTGATGGTGTTGGGGTTAGAGGGGCCATCGTCCTTCTCAAGTTCCATGACATGTTGCTATCGTCCTTTAAATCTTACTTTTTGCATGTGAGTTTTATTTCCTTCCATCTTCCCCCGCATCATCAGTTACTCAATTTGTTTCCTTCTCCCTGTTTTTATCGTTTGTTATTCTCCAATTTAACTGTCCCACACACTTCAATCCTATCCTTCATTCTAAATCAATCACCCGCATGCTCTTTATTTTTTTATTCTTTCTTTCTTTTTTTCTACTCATTGCTTCTATCATTACATTCCCTTACTTCACAACTTTCCTCACTTTCCTTCCGAAATTCTTTCTTGGACCAGTTTTTCGTTTTCGCTCGCCATTCTATAATCTCTAAACGTTAATAGTCAACGTAGGAACAACTTCTACTTCTGCTTAACTACTAGGTCAAACTCTCGCTTCCATGCTCCTCATCCCTAATCAATTTTGGGCTTCTTTCGCTCAATCTCATCATCCTTACTTTGCCTAACTGCATTTTTCTTTCCCTTTTTCCCCATTAGGACCACAACTATACTTTCTGCATGTTTAGACCTTCATGGAATTATAAGCTCAAAACATATCAAGAAATTCAAATCACAACATACTATAGACATTATATATTTGTGAGTGTCAAATACCAACACTTTTTGCCCTCACTTTTCAGTAATAATTTTTTTTTTCTTCAAAACACGTTCTGTTTTACTGTCCACTGTCCACTTTCCACTTGCCACTACCTACTCTTAAGATTACATAGGTCTGGCAATAACAGTATTTCTTTCATTCTTCATCAATGAAAGAACCTATTCACTCTTCATTTACCCCTTTTTCTAAGTGGAAAGCAAAAGAGAATCCCTTTAAACACTCATCTCAATACCATGTTACACAATAATTTGTGTTGTATCACTTTTACTCATTGCTTAAGTCATTCTGACAACATCAACCCCGTAAGCAAGAAAGAAACTACGTCTTATTATTTATTTTACAATATGCATAAAAAGAAAGCAATGATACGTACAGAACCAAAGTCACTATTGATCACAATACACAACTGGCTCCATCAGAGACCCTGCTGACATGATTTTACAAAATGTACAAGTAATTCTACCTAAGTTTTTTGCAAGGAACAGTTTAAGGTAATCTTATGAACTTAGACGGAGCTATTAAAGTCAAATGCAACAGCAAGACTTGTGTAGATTGTATATTAAGTCTTCCAAGCAATAGGATTATACTATTGCTGGCCACGTCTGTGATAGGACTTGGCGGTGTTGTTTGGTAAGAGATTGGCAAGGCAGGTAGGACTTAAAGGGAACTTTGCTACTGAGCCTTTAACAGATGCTAAAAGATCTGTTTACTTTTGCATCACTAATACCTTTATTGATTTGAAACCATTTACCATCAAAATAAGGAAAATAGACCTTATTTAACTCCTTTTTTCATTTTCCAAGACATAATCAGTATGTTTGAATTTTCAAAGATAACAGTTGAGGTCTACGTCAGATGTTTAACACTGGCACTAATATACATATGGAATGAATAATAACAACGAAAGTGAACAGTCGTTTAGGTAGTTAGAACACGAAGAAGAACAGATATTAAAACAGAAGGAAAGAAGTAAAAATCTTTTCCCCAAAGGAGGTTATAGTACTTACATAGATCATTTGAACTAAAAACCAGGGTAAAATATTGTATAATACACACTTAAAATCTGTGTGAAAAGCTTGACAAGATGGGGGAGCCATGGCATGTGGGACACACCGTTTTCTGACCCACACATTCCCCATCTTCACGTATATAAGGGCCCATGAAAAACAATGCATGGCCAAATCAAAATCAAACAGTCGTCACTGCTTCTGTCTCAAACCAAGTCTTTCTCTCCCACAATTTGTTCCACACAGACGTATGAAGGAGTTGAGGGGAATGGTGTCTGGTTCGAGACCATTCATTCTAAAGAAAAGTTCATCCATCATCCCAGATCATCCCAGAGAATGATCTCGGACCAGGCTTCATTCCCCCTAGCTCAAAGTATCTGTCCTCGTCTTCCCATTAACAATGTAATTCATTCTTTTTCCCATGATCCAGCCACTAACCATTTAATATTGATTCTTTCATCTCCAACAGAATTCAATTGCCTAGGAACGTGTAAGTTCAAATCTCTTTTCTTTAATTTTTTTCATCGGAAGTTCAAGTGTTTCTTTCTTAAAATTTGCAGAAAAAAATGACATGGATTATGACATAATCTGCTGGGTACTCAAAGATTACTTGATTGGCTTCGTTTTAATTCTCTTTAAAATATGTTTGTCCATCATATTTCGTAATTTCCTTGGTCAAACATGAAATTTCTATTCTATGTTTCGAATAGTCATTATAGTCCTTCTGTTTATGTTTAGTTCTTAAATGCTATATCCAATCTGCTTTTATTACTATTTATATGTATATAGTAATGGGGAAAATGAGAATGTGGTTAAATAGAACAAAAAGCTGATCATTGAGTTTTGTTTGGAATTGGTATGTGAAACACGGTCCTGATTGGCGACCCTTGTGTTGTTTTCACCAAATTCGTTGAAAAACAGAGTTGTTGGTATGAAATGAAGACTGAAAAGGGAAAATGCAATAGATATGTAAAAAAGTTGAGGCTTATCTTTTTAAAGTTGAATTTTTGTCGATTGGGTTTGCTTGTGGAGAGTTGCAAAGAATATAAGATTTAGACCTTTCACTTTATTTGTTGCAATTGTAGGGTAGAAGTTGTTTTAGAGTGAAGCTTTGAATTTTAGTCTTTTTTTGAAGCTTAAGACTGCCATCATAACCATTCCTAACTTTTTAATGCCGTGTGGGTCATAGATTGTGCATGAAAACCTCATAATACCATATGGGTCAGACTACTATGCATGATTCATCAAACTCTCATAATACCATATGGGTCCGTTCAACTTCATCTCAGCCCTAACGTAATCCTCTATCCCCACGTCAATTTATTCATTCCACCTTTCCTCATACACTCATACTGCACAAATCTGCTAAAGACGATAGCATTAAATTACCTCAAATACTCATATATCACTACAGTACATCTTTTCAGATATTTTTTTTATTATTTAATGACTTTTAAAATACAAAAATGATCTCAAATGTCTGACAATCTACGACAAACTGCATTATGCAGCTATTTTTATTTTTATACACATAATCAGACATAGATATGCAACTCAGATTTCTTTTGCTATAATTAGTGTCTTCATTGAAGAGATACCTCGTATAACCATGATGAGTGTTATAAATAAATGTTTCTTTGACTTTCGGAAGCTAATATCAATGACATCACTCCAGTGAAACCAAGGCACACCATATATAGTGATCACCACAATTTGGAAAGGAAATTATGAATGTTAGTAAAATTTTAATAATGACGATATATAACACATGCATAGCAATTACTATTTAAGTTATTTTTTTTTTTTAAATTTATTTGAGGACGACTAGCTTCTATTTATTATTTTGTGTAATTATAAGAAGTCTTGATGGCTGGAAGATGTAAATTATACGGTAATATTGAAAAGATGACGTTGATGGGAAAAATAAAAGTGCAGGAAGCATAGGCTTTTTGATGGATGCAATGATGAAGAAGGAAAATAAGATGAATATTGGCACACAAATAAGTGTATAGTTGGGATTTGAGAGAAGAGGAGTCAAAAGATAAGAGACACATTGAGTATGTGATCACATACTCAAAGATAAAGTTTATCCCTATGCTCGATAAAGCCCATTAACATACTAACATAAAGCATTCAACACAAACTCTCCAACAACTTTCAAAACCTAACTCAAACACACATTTTCTTCCCAATCACTGTCACACATCTTTTCCCACACTCAAAATCCTCCATTCACTATTACACTCTTACCTTAATATATATCAAATATTTCTAATTGCTTTTCTTAGAATTACATCAAACACGTCATTCAAATTAATTAAACTTAACCACTTTTTACTTTAATTAACCATACTTTTTATTTATTAATGGATTTCCTTTTTTAAATTAAACTAATTAATGATCTAAATTATTATTTTATGTAGGGTTAAACATATTTTTAATTGTCATAGTATTTTTAATAGCTGTGTTTAGTTCTTAAATTATATATATATATATATATATATATATATATATATATATATATATATATATATATATATATATATATATATATATATACTCTGTACTCTATTAAAGTCATATAAAACATCTCTTTAACATATGATGACCAACATTTTACTGTTAAATATATATTTAGTTTAGAATAAAAATAAAATATATTTTTTAAAAATATTTTTGGATAAAAATGTATTTAATTCTTTTATTTACTATGTAAAGTGACATAGAAATAGTTTTTGTTTTCAATTGATTTAAATTTAGACATACATTCGTTTATTAAAAAAAAAATACACGGTCTCATTTTTGTTAGTGAAATCATTTATAATAAAACAATGTAAATGGAAATCTTAACAAAGAAGAAATAAACTATTACAAAACGTAGCGTTTCCAGTTCTGTAAAGAAAATGCCACCATTTTCTTAAATTAAAACAAAATTCAGGGATCGAATTTAACAATTTAAATTATAATTAAGTTGATAAAAATTATTTGAAAACTTACATGAAAAATCAGTGACTTCAAGAACAAATAATAGAAAATTATAATGTGAATAAATTGTTTTTAAATGTTTATAATAATTTGAATAGTACATCAAATCATTATTTTAATTTACTTTTTTAAAGATAATTAATCTGTGAACTAGTTTAATTCAGTTTTTTGAAACATATATATATATATATATATATATATATATATATATATATATATATATATATATATATATATATATATATATATTGTAAAATTCTATAAAAGTATACATTTCTATAATTTAA
This sequence comes from Vigna radiata var. radiata, assembly GCF_000741045.1. Classification (NCBI taxonomy): domain Eukaryota; kingdom Viridiplantae; phylum Streptophyta; class Magnoliopsida; order Fabales; family Fabaceae; genus Vigna; species Vigna radiata. The sequence goes on from NC_028358.1 coordinate 35,005,404, forward strand.
GCAACATAATCGTAAATTATGTAATACGTGATATCATATGATTTGAGTGAAATTATATTATGTTATATTAGATTATGTTGAATTTTATTATATTATATGTATATATGTTTAGTTGATTGATTTTATAGTTCTGTAATAATTTTATTGAATAATACATTTAAATAATTACTAATGGTTTTGTTTCACATTTAAAAGTTTTTTAGGATATGAAAAGTGTAAGGCCTTGTAAAATAAAGCTAAAAGTGTGTATACGTGACAACATAGGATAGGTTGAACACTATTGGTAAAGTAAAATACACTTAGCATTCTAAATTTTAGTCATTTTTTTAAAACAGCACTCATCTCCTTTTATGTTTCTCTCTTTCTTTGCCTTGGCACTCTTTCCATTTCAACTCAAATTCTAACCGTTGGTTTCTCAAATTGAAGCTACCTAGACCTTTAGGACTTCAAGAGGAGCGTTTCTACCGATTGAATCTCCGTTTCCTCCAACCTGTAAGAAAACCCCCTTTTCTCGTTTGCCCTAGGGTTGTAAGCATGTGATTCCTTGTTGCATGCAGCCTATTTCGTTTTCTTCCATTATCTACCTTCTATTTGGTTCTAAAATTTGTTTTCCATCATCAATTGATGATTTATAGGTGATTCTCACACTTTGGGGTTGCAAGGGAGTGGGTTAGGGTTATTTCTTGAGTTTGGTCCACACTAGAGGTAAGGGGAACTAGTTTTACTTGTCATGTTGGTTGTGTGATGTGAATGCATGATAATTTTGTAGTGGTATGTTGTTGGAAGCATGATTTTGATTTTAGTTAACTTGAAGGTTAAATAGATCCAGTGGTCCCTATTTTTGTTGGTTTTCTTCAATTAGGTCCCCGTTTTTTAAAAATGATCAATTTGGTCCCTGAATTGGAAAAAGTAACTCAATCAAGGACATTCCGTTAATTATCGTGAACGGTGTTAAAAATCTTCTTTGTTGGCAATAATAGCTGTCATTTGTAAACAGGTGGCACTTAACCATTTTATGACATGGTTACTATTTTTATTTGTTAAAGATTAAAATTAAAAAATACTGTGGTTTAAGTTTAAGTAAAGATAAATTGGGGAAATTGGAAAAAGTGACCTGACCTAATTAAAAAGGTTTTAGGTTTGGGGAAATTGGTCGTGCTCCATCAACATAGTCAGTATTCCACAATTTTTCTTCTCCTTCGTCAACCATCACAGCCCAGCAACTTCAATCTCCACCAGACCTCCTCCTCTTGAGCTCGCTGCCTCCTCGCTGCTGCGTCGCCAAGCCGTTTCCTTACCTCTTTCCATCGCCAGCTCGCTCGCCATCACCGACACGACAGCTACAACACCGTGTCTCTCCCCTTTCAGTCTTGTTTCTAAATCAAAGCCGCCAGAGGAGAAGGTGTAATTGTGAGTGTTGAATATGATGTTGGCCAGATCTAGGGAGTTTTGAACTTCACAGCTGACAATTTTGTTTGGTGTGAGTAATTTCTTGTTGTGGTTTAGGGTTATAGTGTATGAATTTTATCTCTGCATTTTTGCTTGTTCTGGTTTTGTATGATTTATTAATGGAATGTGAATGGTTTTTACTCTATTGCTGTTGTGGTTGTCTGGTGTGAGTGGTTTCTTTGGAGATATCCTCGTTGTGTTTAATCTGTTACAAAGGATGCTAATTTTTGAAATTCAATTGGGAAATCATGTAATTTTTTTATTACTAATTTCTCATTATGTACATTGATCCACCAAATGATTGTTTCATAATGCTGAAATAATGCTGAAAGAATGAAGAAAAATTATGCATAAAATAATTTAAGTCCACGTGTTATATACATTATGTGCCACCTGTTTATAAAATGACAACTACTATTGTCAATAAAGAAGATTTTTAACGCCGTTTAGAAAAGTTAACGGAATGTCCTTGATTGGTTTACTTTTTCCAATTCAGGGACCAAATTGATCATTTTTAAAAAAACAGGGACCTAATTGAAGAAAACCAACAAAAATAGGGACCAGTGGATCTATTCAACCTAACTTGAAATGCATGTATGGAGGTGTTTAATATGCAAATTTGGTGTGTGATGACCGTATGCTATTTTGGAATGATTTGGAATGTTGAGATTGTGTATGTTGGGACTGTTTTGTATGAAAATTCTACTGTGGTACTGTTAGAAAGGAAATCAAGTGTCTTTAGGGTCAATTTTAGGTCATTTTAGAGGAAGTGATGTAATGATTTTGAGCAAATGAGGTCGGTCACGTTTTAGGACTGTTGGGGCAGTTTTATCCACTGTGTTGTGACTTTTTTGAGTCACTAAATTGGTCAAAATAGGTGCAAAGAGGTAAGATTGGGTTTTGGGTCTCTAAGTTGGAGAAATTGGTGTTTTAGAGTTAGAATGGAGTGTAAATCACTTTAGAAAGGTAATAGAGATGTTTAGAATCATTAAGATAAGTGTAATTGTATCTAAAATAAGAATTAAAGGTGTTAGAAGTTGGTAAAAGTCGTGAGAAATGGTTATATAAGGTGTTGTCCAGGTTCTGCATAATTTTGCAAAATTCTGCAGGATTTTGCAGAATTTGACCGTTCGGTCTTGTGGGACTTGGTCAGAGAAGGATTAGTTCTTCTCATGACCGTTCGGTCTGGTGTGTCTTGGTCAGAGANGGATTAGTTCTTCTCATGACCGTTCGGTCTGGTGTGTCTTGGTCAGGGAGGGATTGGTTCTTCTCATGGTCGTTCGGTCTTGTGGTTCTCGGTCATGTAGTGCTCTCGGTCTTAAATGCTCTCGGCCTTGTATTGCTCTCGGCCATGTATTGCTCTCGGTCTTAGGTGCTCTCGGCCTTGTATTGTCCTCAACTTTGTATTGCTTTCGGTCTTGTGTGTTCTCGGTCAGAGAAGAATGGGTTCTTCTCATGGCCGTTCAGTCTTGTGCTCTCGGTCAGAGTAGGATGGGTTCTTCTCATGGTCGTTCGGTCTTGTGAAGACTCTCGTTCATAGATGGGTTTGTCTCACTTGAGCCACGCCAGTTCATGAACGTTCGGTTTATCAAAAGATGCTCGGTCTACACTAACACTCAGTCCATTTTTCCAGTGGTCGGCCAGTGCACTAAGTGCTCGGCTCATGCTTAAAACGTTCGGTTCAAACTGTCTAGTTAATTGCTTTTGGTAAATTAAGGGTGTAATGATTTTATTGTAAAGCAAGAATGGTGGTTGTTGTATGAGTTGTTTTTATAACATGACTAAAGGATGATTGTGCAACATGATTAAGAGTATGATGCATTGCGTTGGGAATTATAGTTTGAAAGCATGTATGTACAAAGTATGGTTGATGGACGTAATTCAATGATCCTCAAGGGAGGTTACATGGTGGTGCCCTGTAGTTTGTTATGATTGACCGTATGAATGGTCGGAGTTCCCGATGGGGTTTATCCTGACATTCTAATGATCATCCAAGCTCAAGTAGAGAGTGATGAGTCATGTGGTGAGAATAGCAGGAGGTCCTAGGATAGGCGCTTTCACTGTAGGCCTATACCGCTGTAAAGGGCTTACACTTGTGTGTGGTCGGGTGAAACCCCTCAGCAATGGCTTTGCAAAGCAGTAGGGCCACTACAAGTGCACAAACCCCTGGAACTCGACATTTCATACTAGTCTGGATGGTCAACTCACGTGGTCGGTCTTTGGTATCAATAAAATGCGTTTGGTCATAGTTGGTATTGTTTATGGTCCTTGTATGCTTGAAATACTTGATTGATAACATGCTTTTTATACCTAGCTTACCCTTGCATTGTTTGTTGTATGTGCTTGTCTTCCCCCTTGCGATGATCATCCAATCCTTTGGATGTGAGCAGTAGCTAATGATGTGCCCTTGGAGCAAGCATTGAATAATGAAGAAGGTGCAGTCGTTTAGTACTTAGGACTTCTACTAGCTCTTAGTTGAATAGATTGTTGTTTTGAAAAACTTCTAGCTTTTATTTTAAATAGTTCGGTACTTTTGGAACACACTCCTTAGGCTTCTTTAAAGTTTAGTAACCTTGTAATTTGAGGAACATTGAAAACGTGTATTCAAGTCATGTTTCGTTTTAATTTCCTCTATATTTTGGATGACTGTATATTTATTTAAATACGATTATCTCTATTTCTTAACTGCTTTAACCTATTATAATAGATGAATCCTATTATATTATATGTGTATATGATATTTTGGGATGTCAAAAAAAAGATAATGACTAATAATTTTGTCATGAATTTATTTATTACATGTTAATTATTTAAATTTATGAGATTTTTTTTCGTAAAAGTGACTTAGAAATATGATTTGATTAAGAATGTTAATGTTGGTTTTGATGATTATCCAGTTATGGAAATGTTAACATGATGTATGATGAATATATAGGAAGAGTCCATGCAATGTGAAGAGTTACTGCAATTATTTTAAATATGTAACTATAATATGAAGAATTACCACGTTTATCTCTTTGAAGAAAATTTATCACATTTATTCCTTTGAAAGCAAGGAGCTCTCAGATTTCTCTGTTGCTCTGAATTCGGAAAAAGTTTAACTGACTTATCATACAATGATATTTTTTTTAATGAAACCATGGTCTTCAATTCTTTTTATTAATTATCATGTCATCTTAAATGAATGGGTTTTTAATGTATGATGATTCAAATGTGAAAAATAACACAAACATTTGTTCCGAGATTTTGATGATGAAGGTAGACATGTTTTTCATTTATGTATATTAAGATTTCATTCTTTTTACTGGTTAATTTTTTTTTTCGAACATGGTATTATGCATTAATATATTTATTATGATAAGAATTCATCATTTTGAACTAAAGTGAAGAAGCCAATCTGTGTGAACAAGGTTCAGGTATTTTTCATTTATGAAAGAAATTGTCTGTAAATTGTAAAAGTCTGTTCTAATCTACATAGTTATAGTTATGGCAAGATGAATATTTTTTCTTTTAAAAGAATATTAGAATTTTCATTTCAATTCAATGTTTTATTTATTATGAGAAGAGATATGTGGGAGATATAATAAAGTTAAAAGGAATAATGAAAAAGTTGGAGATTTAACTCCTTCTGCTGAAAATTTGGAAATATAAACTTATAGATTCAACAAGTACTCGAATGAAAAAATTCATTTAGAAATCTACGTTCAAAACTTTTGATAAATATAAATAAATATATATATATATATATATATATATATATATATATTTTCTTTTAATAAGATTAGTTTCTTTTTTATCATTATAAATGAAATAGTTTTTTCTCCAAATAAAATAGATATTTACTTCTTTTTTCTTCAATAGGGAATCGAAAAATTTTCTTAGTTCCTATAGTTTATATGTATGTAAATATGAATTTATGACTACTAAGATGTTTTAAAATTACAAAAATGTTTAGATTTATATTTTTACAAAAGAGCTTGTAAAAAAAGTTAGTATCAAATTTTAAAAATGTATTAATATTTTTTTCCCAATTTTGTGTGATTAATACTTCATTCATTTTAATGATAACTAAATGGGCAGCCTCAGAGAGAATTAATTGATGAAGAAAAGTTAGATGAATATCAATGATAAGAATTTTGAAAGGGTGATGGTTGACCTAATCAATAAATACTCATTGTCATATCCTAATTCTAGCTAAAATCTTCCTTCCGAGTGGCCAAACACCATCCCTATTTGTTGTTTGATGTAATGCATAATGAATGTAGGGTTGATATCGTTGTCTGCAACTTGTAAAACGGGTCAATCAGGCATTTGAATTCACTGGAATTGCAAAGTGGTCCCTGATGTCACACCCACCCTCATAATACGGGTACCTAAAGCATTTATCAATGTACAAATTAAAAAATAATGCTAATTTTTAAATGGTTGATAAACAACAATAGTTTAGGAGATAGTCTGAAAATAATGTTTAAAAGAGAAAAGTAGAGTAAAAAAAAATTCAAGTTATATAAAATTATACCAGTAAATATTGATAAGTAGAATAAGACTGACCATCCCAAAGACCTTGTACATATGATAAGTAGGATAAAACAAGCTCTTATGAGATGGATCACATTTTTCAAGAAAAAAAAGGACTAAAAGCAAATAATGGAAAGTAGGTGAAGGTACACTACACCTATTCTATAGTGTAGAATAACGTAGGGGTGTGAGTGGAATGGCATGTTTTACGTGGCAGATCATAGACCTCACACGAACAGCGTCTGGTGCCAGCTAATGCCATTCTAGGATGTTTGGCAACTTCAAGTGGATTCTCCTCTTTCTCTCACGGCCACACACACCACCAAACCAAATTTTCTTTTTCTGTTTTGTAATCTACAAGAGGTATGTTTCTTTTCAATTCTTTCTTCATTTTCTTATAGGACCTTGTTCAATGTTTATCTTGTTGTGTTCTATTACGTTCATATGTACAAGATAATGCTCTTCTCATATGCCATAGTTATGTTCAGCTTTATATGATACAAGACATATCAATTTCCTTTTTTGGAAGTGTATATCTTATCTATTTTTTTTTTATTGCTTCTTTTCACGTGATTATAGGGTGTGCATGTGCATCACGTTCATTTTTTATTTTATAACTATAAGTTTGTAATAATATGTATATAGAATTGACTCTTAATGAGCTTTGAGGCTTTAAACTTGATCAGATCTAATTATTTACTTCTTCCCTGAGCTTATTGATTTCCTTATGTCCAACTGTAACTAAGAGAAGACAACACCAAACTACCAATTTTAGATTCGAGTTTGTAGCTGTCTTTGCTGTTCCTGGATTTTAAGCATTATAAATAGTAAGTTCACTCAAAACTATGTCTTAGAGTGCATGAAATCGTGTTGATTAATTATGCACTGTTTTGATTTGTTCATATCACATAGATAATAAGTTGAAGTTAAGAGAATAAAAAAGGAATATATGCGAATTTATTATATTGAAGATTGCAAACATCAAGAGTTGACAGTAAGAAGAGCCAATTGTATAATATTTTATTTGGGAGGATTAAATTTTGCATAAATATTTGATGAATCACTTTGGGCAATGCCCGTTATGTTTTTTAAACAGTTTTTTGTTTGTGGTTTCAAGCACATGCACAAAATTTTTGGAAATATCATGTTGTATGAAAGGAAGTCAAGTTTTATGTCTGGATTTAGTGAAAGTAAATTTTTCCAATTTTAATATAATGTAATAAATCAATTCTTTATGTTGTAAAAATTGAAGTATATAAATATAAAGTTATAAAATATGCAGAATTTTTAAGATGCTTGCACTGAAACAAAACCTGTAAAGACATGTTATGGTAAAACTCATTAAAGTAGAAGGAATTCTCATGACAAGATATTTGAATTAGAGATAATTTAGCCTAATTACTTGAAATACATATTGCCACTTATTTTCATCCAGCATGTTAATCCACCAAATTTCCAAACATTAAGGCAAAAGGTATTGAATCATGTTAAATTGTTCTTTCACTAATTGTGGTGTTTTTTGTCTCCTATAAAATTGTTCATGCAAGCCATTTGAATAGTTTATGATTTATATGAGATGAAAAATGCAACAAAATCATACGCATGCATTCAACATGCTTTGTAAGATGCATCTCAAAAATGACTTGAGTAACTTATAAATCAAGTAATTGATGGCTCCCTTAGTGTTAAGGAGCTAGCTGCGTTGCTGTTCATTTCTACATTAGAATTTTTATTCAGATGACTTTTAAATGCCAACTTTGATTGTTGTAATATTGCAGGACCTTCTGCTTCTACTGAATGGTGAAGATGAGTTCAGAGAACAAGAAAATAAAACCAAAGGCTGATATCGAACTCGTTCTAAATTATTCTAACCCATGCATTTGGAAAAATTTGAATAATGACTCCTGTGCAGGTGCAAATGCAGCTTGTAAAATAGACAAGACATTTTCTGCTACTGATCCACTGTCTGAAATAGTTTGGTCTCCAGATAAAGGTTTCAGTCTCAAATGTGTTGATTCAAGTTATAATAAAAAGTCCTCCCTGTTCCGGGATTTTGAACCAAGCAGTATGGTTCTTGCTGTGCTCCAAAGCGTTACTGATGGAAGTTCTGCAAGGGACAAACCAGAAAATGACGTTTTTGTAGAACCTATTGCAGTCATATGCTCAAAGAATGATGTTTCCTCCACAGATACTCCCTCTGGGCACCCATCAAGTGATTCAGTTGTCGTCATTCCCGACCATAAAACATGTCAAGATGATAATGGTACAGGTAAAAGTAACAGCTGTAGATGTAGGGAAAAGTGGACTTACGACACGTCTTTGATTTCAAGTAAGCTTTAATGAAGGGTGAAAAATCTTGTTATCGTAATTATTTAAATAGTTGATTTATTGGAACTTGTCAATTTGTTTGGTTTACTTATTGTCACTTTTCCCTGTAAACTACTTTTGCCAGTTCATTGTTCTGATCTGGCAGGATCCAGTGATAACACGGAGAAAATTAACATTGCAACAGAAACACTTCATTTGCCAAATGGTGGGAAGGAGATTGTGATGAATGATTGGGAGAATAATCTTTGTGCTCAAGCTGACATTGGAACAGCTATAATATCTGATAGAAAGGGAAAGAAATCTACTATTTCAGGTATGTGCTGTATGTAAAATATACTATACACACCCCTCTGTATTGTATTTTGTGTAACTCATCCAATGAAACATGCCTTTTAATAGCCGCAAATTGTAACATACCTGAGTACAAAACAATATTAACGAGCTTAATGAAAATAAAAACAAAATTCATTACAACAAAAACAGAAACAAGTTACCACAAAAAGGGCAACAGAAAACAAATAAAATAAAACTAAAATGAAATTACAAATAAATTCCCAAATTTAAGTTTATTGCAACACTCTAATCATCTTTTCTATGGTACTAGCAGTACATGTTCTGCATTATTGTTCTTTGTAAACAGATTACATCAATATCCCTAGATCATATAAAACAATTCTCATCATTCGGGCAGTTTTTAGTTTCTTTTTTCATAACATAGGTTCTAGATTTAACACAATTTCTTCATGTTTAAAGGGTACACGCTGAAACTTTTTGTTAAAGAAAATGCAAGTTCTTTCTTTTGTGTATCCCTGAAATATCACCTGCATCATGATTTTCCTACAGGTCAGATTGGCAAAAGGCCAATAAGTAATTTATTACTTCAAGCAGATGAACCTAAATGTAGCTTGGAAGGAAATCCTTCTACGAAACATTGCAATGCAGGCACAGAAAGTGATGTTCTCAACAAGGTAGTTGAAATAGAAGATGGATTATGTACTAGGGTTGAGCATGTAATCGAATGTAATGGTTCCGCTGCTCACGGAACAAATTTAATATCTTCTGGCGTCAACCCTTTACCAAAACTAGAATCAACGACAGAGAATGATTTGCAAACTTTCAACTGTGAGTCAAAATCCAATGAGAAGAAAACCAAATCCACGGGAAATGAAATGATGCTACTACGTAGTAAGAACCCTACAATCATTACTTCTCCATGTAATAAAAGGATTCGTACGACAACAAATGAAGGTAAGGAGAAGTCATTATCAGGTGGAGATTCCAATGTCAGTTTACCAAAGGAGAATGACTTCCATTTAAGTGGTGAAAGTTGCCGTAGTTCTGGGTTAATTTTGGCAGGTAAGAAGAGAAGCAACTTTCAGCAAGTGATAATTGGGAGTAAAAAATTAAAAAAGCATATTCAAGAAACTTCATGTTCTAAATCCTATGTTCAACCGGATAGCTCATTCATGAACTTGGTTTCAAACATGCTGAAAATATGTTCACAATCAACTGAAGATGAGAGCAAGTCATTGGATCTTAACCTTGAAAATCCTAATCACCATCTTCAACAGCCTGATCAGAAACTTCTCACATGCAACATGAGTCAAGATCCGAAGCTAAAAAATGCAGGGTTCAGATCCAATTTTCAGTCAGTGGCAGGTGCAAAATTTAAGAATGTTGGAGCAAGAAAATTTCAAGTAGGAGATGCTTCTAAAGATTTTGAGCTACGAAATAAGGTACATGGAACAGATGTTGCTCCAATCACCTTTTATGCAGAGAACAATAGCCTTTACAGACGGTATTTCCCATCAAATAATAAACTTGAAGTATCTGAAGGGAGACTTCGGACTAGTCCTATAAATTCTCTCAACAGTCATGAACACTGGGTAAATAACTCATTGGAGAATGAAAATTATTACAAGGTGGGGATAACTAAGGAGAAGGAAGGAACGACATCACTGCCACTGCATTCACCCTCAATTGGACAAAATAGAAATAATAATGAGAATGCTGAATCGAATGCACAGCATGAGAGAAGGGAAATCTGTCATAAAAGTGAAACTGTGGAAGGACTCTGGATAAATCGTTTTTTACCAAAGTCAAGTTCACCATCGATAGTTTTTGATCACCTGAACGAGAGAGGTGATTCTGGAGACCATTCCACGTCTTTCTCAAAGAATGCACAATCCCATAAACACATTTCTCTGACCAACTACAAGATTGAAAAGGCCAGAGAACAATCTGACGATGACCAACTGTTCAGCGAGGCTCAAAATTTACATAAGTGTTGTATCAATGAAGAGGATCCCACTGTCCTTAAGGATACGGGAAGTCAATATCAGTTTGTAAAGCATAAGTTCAACTCCATTACACCTTTCCCAGGATTGAGAGATTCAAGGCCAATGGTGTCCATGTTTGCAAGAACATTAGGTGCCATCAAACAATACCGTAAAGAGTAGTCTGCCACAGATAAACATCTCTTGCTTAAGGTTACTAGAGATCACTGACTTGTGATTACTAAAGGTTACAGGAAATAATTCATGAACTTATAAAATAGAAATACATTTAGGAGAATTGGAGTATCTCATTGTCTATAAATTTCTATGTATTGTTGTTTCAATATTCCTATTCTCTTGTTTCTTTCCTTTGGTGGCAAGTGTGATGAATGCAACATTAATTAGAATCCCTGTATAGGGTCTGAAACGTTTGACTATGTAAAAATTCATACTTAGCAACTCCAAACAACATTTGGATAATTGTATAACAACTTACGTGATATTGTGATATTGTAATCAAATCTACCGGCATCTCCCCCATAGACACTGTGTATGATTGACCTTCTGCAGATGAAGGCTTCAACATTTTTTCTTCTTCTTCATGCAGTCAGAGAAGGCACAAAATACAAAGTTTCCTTTTTCACACAAAAAACCAATTCTGAAAAACTCATTCACTGAATAACCACTCTCATTCTTCACGGACAGAACCCACCAACAGTCTCTTCTATACATCCCTCACCTTTCATCTATTTTTCTCCCCCAAACCAATCTTTACCATTTCTTCACTCACAAACCTCCTCTCGATCCTTTCACCCATCACTTTACTCAGACACCGGCGAGATTCCCACTAGCCTCGACGGTCAGCAGAGTCGACGACTTCACCACACGGTCACCTGTTCACTCACCCGTTGCATGTCGACTTCATCCCCCAAAATCGCCCACTACCAGACCTTCGCCGGACTGGGACTCCTTCAATGTCACCTCCACTCTCCTCCGGTGTCGCCGCCAGATTCTGCTCCAGCCACTGCTCAAGCTAGTGTTAACAATAAAACAAGATATGGACATAACTTCTATATAAAAGAGCTTTTGTACCAAAAAGCAAAACCTTTACCTCCTCCCTCTATTTCTCCCTAAATGGAGAAGTTGAGGTTGATGCTTCCCTGCGGTGGTGATTACAGTATAATGACACCCTTGGTCCCTTTGGAAAATTATCTTTAATTGCTTCAGACATATGTCTTGTGTATTTGATTGATGATTTGTCTAAAAGTGGTATTTTGTTTGTTTAATCTGATGATTGGAGTAGTCTTATTTGCTTGTTTCGTGTTGTGTATGATTGAGCTGATGAGACAATCTGTATGCATTTCTATCTTTGGGGATTGAATTTTGCGATTATGATTCACGAAGAGACAGTGTTATTGCGAGCTTACTGTGTAATAATACTACGCTTCAAGTTGTATTATTTATTTTGTTGTATATCGTGTTTAAGTTTTGAAGTTGGTATGTATTTTTTTTTTATATGTATAAATGAAGGTTCACTGGTATGTATCAAATGAAGGTGACGAGGGTCAAGTAGAAGACAGTGAGTGATATCAGTGAGACATATATAAGAAATTATCAAAGAATTCACGTTTTGTTTTTCAAATGATCACACATACATTATGCATTTCTTGGTTACTTATTTATGAAAGAAAGAAGGTGCATAAAACAAAACACAAGCGTTGGTGGTGCATTCCCATGTTTTAATTGGTGTTAAATTTTTAACTGCAAACAAATTTATTTTCATCCTTTGTCATTATGCTCTTGATTCATTTAATTCTAAGTTTCTCTCCCTTAAATCAAGTCTTTATTATTTCAAAGTATTTTCTTCGTCTTGTAGAATAACTCAATTTTTAATAACTTTATAAAAATATCAACAACTTGTTTTGTAATAGGATAATATTGTATCATCACTTCTTTTTCGATTACTAGTTCTTAAATTTTGTGAAACAAAATGTCTATATGTTTTGACCATCTATGAAATATTAGATTTTTACATAATGTAATTGTTAACTTGTTATCACAAAATATCATTGTGGAAGTATTTTATTTTTGATACATCACTTCAAGAATTCTTATTAATCATATTGTCTAAGTTGCACAACTAATTGATGTCATGTATTCTACATTAGCGGTTAAAAGAGTAACAACATGTTCCTTCTTTGAAGACCACGATATTGACCTTATTCTTAGATGAAATGTATTCCTTGATGTGTTTTTTCTTGTTTCAACATCTCATGGTCAATCACTATCTATATATCAAGTTTCATATCATCTCTGTTTGCATAAAAAATTCGGGAGTCAGAATATCTTTGATATATGTGAGAATTCTTTTACTCTTTGTAAATGACATGCATGTAACTCTTTTATGAATCTGCTCAACAATTCTACTCTAAAGACAATGTATGGATAGTAGGAGTTAAATATCTAAGACTTTCAAACATGTTGAATTAATTCTTCTTTCGGTACTATCATTTTTTATTTCAACTTTTCTTACTCTAGTGTTTGAGATTGACTTTGAATTTTCCATCTTTAATTTCTTCAAACATCAATAGCATACATTTTTTGAGATATGAAAATTCCATCTTTCTGCTGAATGATCTCAATGCCAAGAACAAGAAAATATGACATGAGATTCAAATCTGTCATCCCAAAACATTTAATGGTGGCCTCCCTGAAATTTGTAATTATCTTTATATTATTATCGGTAAAAATCAGATTATCAACATAAAAGACACATAATAAGAATATTACCAAGATTAACATATTTGGTATAAGTAGGTTCAAACGGGCATCTTTAAAAATAATTTTGCACAAATTAAGAATCTATCTTCTTATACCACACCTTGGGTGCCTGTTTTAAATTTATCTTGTTTGCCTTCAATCTCATTTCCTGCAAGTTGTTTAACATACAATTCTTCTTTCAAAATACCATATAGGAAAACAGATTTAACATCCATTTGATGAATTTTTCAATTTTTTTTAAGATGATAGAGAGAAAATAATATGAATAGTATCTAATCTCGTCACACGAACAAATACCTCAAAATAATCAATGGTGCTTGCTGCAGGAGGGGAACAGCGAGTGCAACAAGAATTTTTATAACCCAACCAGTGAAAGTTGTTCTAGCAAGCATGCAAAAGTTGATCAAGTGATTTAACTATGTATAAATTACTGTCAAGAAATGAGCTAAGTTGAACTAAATAAGATAGAGGTTGAAGTTTCTTCTGTCATTGGATCCTTTCACACTTTACCTCTTTTTTTTTTGTTATATGTGTGTTTGAAGAGAGATTCGTTATCAATATAATCACTCTAGTGCATTTGCTTGATGGTTGGGAGACGGTAATTTAAAATCATTCTATTATATTGTGAAAGCTTTCAAAACACTTTTATGGCGGTACCTTAAGGCTCAGTTGTGTAAGATTGCATTGCCAATGCCAATTGTTTTTCCAGTTTTTACTTAATGAGGAACTTCATAATTGACTAATTTGGGTCTCAACCACATGGGATGTGTTCTTATTATAAAGAATCTTATATTCAGATAATATAGATTTTCCTATATAATGAAAATTATTGAATGCCTGAAGCTTCAGGAGTATCAGACTGCCAAGGCTGCTCTGGAGAGTGGTGCTTCAGCAACAGGATGATCTTCCCAGAGTAGCCACAAGCTGCAGCGAACAAACCTAAATATAGGTCAAACATGCCTTTACTTTTCGGTTATGCATATTCATTGCTAGGACTATTTGTGTATATATTAACAGTGCTTCTGCCGTTGTATTTATTGTGAATATGTTTTGGTATTTGTTATTTTTGTCTTAAAAATTAACACTCCCAAATGCATAATAAAAGTGGGAAGCCATGTCCAACAGCCATGTCCTTTTGCAGCCATGTGTAAATCATAAGGAAGCTATGGCTCTATAATAATTCCAAACCTTTTGACTTGAACATCTGTAGAGATCTCCAGGTTGACCATTGATTGTGTATGCAACAGATACATTTGGAGGTGCTCCTGTGAATTGTGCCTGCCTTAAGAGAGCCATTGGATCCCTATCAAACCATTCCCCTGTGCATTGTCATAATATAATTGGTGATGGTTCTGTCATTGTTTCAGAGAAATGAAGATTTTAGCATCTTCTGCAATAGAAGAAACGTTTTATTATGGTGCAAAGGTAAATTATAGAACTGAATTGAAAAGAATAAGTGATGGTTTTAGATATAAGTACCAAGAAGGAGGGGAAATTCTTTCTTAGGCATGGAGAATGGATAAGGAGAACCTAATTTTGGATATACGATGAGGTCTCCATAGACAGTGTGAGCATGCCACCATAATGTCCCCTCTTCGTTTTGCATTGTAAAGCGGTAATGGGACACTGAGTCACATAACTAGGACCATCTGCCCATGGATTTCTCAACATCCTTAACCCATGCCTGATGTAAAGTACACATAACATTGTCAGCATGATGCATTTCAATATTCATGATTGTATCATTAGCATAATGAATTAAGTGGTTACTTCCAACAGAGAAATTGTTCTGTCTGAAGAGTAAAACAAAAAAAAAAAAAGTCTTTTATGTGGGAAAAAATGATGATGCTATTTACCAATGGATGGAGATGTTATATGGTCCAACATTACTACTTTGATTGCAAGAGAATCTTCATCTCTTGCCTCCACAGTTGGGCCAGGAAATTGCCCATTTACAGTAAGTATGTTGTGGATTCTGCACAGTTTGAATCTATTTCAATCAAACATTGAAGTTAATAAAACTAAGAAATGGTGCATAATCATTACATTGAATAAAAAACACTTAACAAAAAAATTCATTGTAGTGATTCTCTGCAGCTGAATCAAGGGAAGCATGATAGAATAGGCCAAGTAAGAATCAAGAGTGACCATTGCTTGCCAGGGAGGTGATAGTCTTCAAATCAGTGATATTTGAGAAATTCCAATTGGTAAAATAGTCCTTTTCATGCTCTGTTAATAGAGTCAGTTAAGTTTGTACCCATAAAGAAAAGATTTGTGAAATCAGATAGTCTGATGAACAATTCAAACAATGCTTTTTCATTAGTTTTCTGAGCAATATGATACTGGCATTGGTTGATCCAAAGAAAAAATGGGTTTAACATTTTCACTCACTATTCATTATCTAACCTGAAGAGAAGTGTCAAGTGGTGTTAATGGTAGTAACCAAGGGAGCATTAATTGTATAAATATACACAATTCTTTCATGCTTTTAGCTGCACAATCATCTATCTTAGATTACTGATATAGTGTTAATAATTTCATATGTTCCATAATATCAAAAACTAAATTTATTATTATCTTTATAAATATATATAATTATTTCTCTTAACACAGGAAAGAAGAAGAAAAACCGACCCGTGTAATACTAGTAATATATTGAAGATAAGATAACAAAATAATTAAAGTATTAGATTTTAACTTTAAATCGTTATGAACTAATTTTTTAATAATAAATAATTTATAAAATAGTTAAGTTATAAAGCATTGGAAGAATAATCACAGTGACTGTATTTGATCATGTGCAAGGGAATAATTTTTTTGTCTCTGTGGATTCTAGATATGGCAAAGGAACTTTTTAAGCAACGTATCCTTGGTAAACTCAATTTCTTCAATTGAAATATTGTGTCACGTGAGCAAAATAATCGAAGTAAAAAAAATAACGAGCAGATACATTAAAACAATTCCTTGGTCAAGTCAATAATAATTTAATAATATTTTAAGAGCTGGTGATGCCTAAGAATTCGTAAGAAAACCTTAATGTTTAATGTGAAACTTTTTGTTCTCCAACAGTATCATGTGTGGGTATGAGTGGATGAGAACAACAGTAAAGTTAACTTTTGCTTTTTTTCTGGGCACATTCTGTCAATGGTCGTGTCTCAGAAAGTTTACCACCTAGTGCTGTTGCTTTTATTGAGAATCAATTACGAGGAGCTTCTTGCGTTCCTTTGTTTTCCACTATTTGATTATAAAAGTTAGTCAATCATATCATGAATTACATGAACAGTTAATTCAGCTTACTTTGCTGAGATTCCGACTGAAGAAGATCCAGTAAGAAAAAAGGAAATGATAGATATCCGATTTGAAGGAGAATTATATAGCATTAAAGTTAAAAGGTGGAGTTTTTGTTATAATTAGTTGAATGTGAAAGGAAGACGCTTAAAGTTAAAGGCGTTTAACCCCACCACCCAACATGCATAATGAAACAAGAAATTGGTAGCAGTGCAAATGTACCTTACTTTCAGCTCAAATTTACAACTTTCTACGTTGCTTCTGAATAAGACACTTTCACGTGCTTTCTTCTATCTTGTCATGGACTCATAAAATATAAACTCAAACTTGCTTCGTAAATTCTTTTTGCTATGAGTTGTTGCTTCTATACTTGGAGGCAACTTCTCTGAAACTATAGTGAAGTCCTTTTAAATTATTTATTAGTTTGACTCCTCTAATTCCTAAAGTGTTTTTTTTTTCTTAAAGTGACTTGCATCCAATGGTTTTTTTCATAGGGAACTTCCATAGAAGTACTTGGTTGTTATAAACTCTGAAATATTAATAAAGTGTTATAATCATTTTCCTATAAAATGAAGAAATATTAGTTTCGATTCTTATAAAAAAAAAAACTAATTTTCATCCCATTGAAATTTGATTCTAACTATTTTTTATTTTTTATAAATCATATTTGTTGTAGACACCTAAAAATTAATACAGAAAGTATTTTAGGATTATAACAACCTTCCATGAGCAATTAACGAGTGCTTTATGATGCTAGAGACTAAAATAATTAATTCAGCTCCCTTTAACAATGAAAATAAAAATTGATAAAATCTAAAATTAATATTTCTATAATTTATTAAAATTTAAAATATCAGTAAATGTACGCTGATGATAACAATATAAAAGTATTATAATGAAATTATTTTTCTGTTAAATATTTTATAAGTAACAATTAAGAAGTCAATTTTCATTGTAAAAAAAGTGTCAGTATTCCATGATCATATATTATTTAATCTCGGGATCTTTCTGTCTCATCTTTTCTGTTTTAATGTTTATACTTCACCGTTTATATTTATGAGATCCAATTAATTAATACACAATGTATCATATAATGGTCTATCAGTCACATAGTAGAATAGATATAACTTTTGAATTGAAATAGAAAAATATATAGAGCTGTAGTTATTTCGGATGATAAGATTTTTGGTGAAAAACGTAAGAGAAAGGATTAATCTGTATCATTTTGATTTAGTTATGATTTTTCTATTTTTTAAGAAAATCGAATCTGATTTTTCTCCTATCCTATCGAATATATAGAATATTTTTAGACAAATATTTTTCATAGAAAACATGTTTTATTTAGATTGAAAAAATTATATAATTTTATGAAATTATGTGCTATTGACTAATAATCTTATTTTTTTTATGAGCAACTGAATACAATTTTTTTTTTAAATTTTTGTGTTTCTAATAGTATGAAAAGAAAGCCTAATTCCAAAAAGTTGTTTAAAAATAATGACATTGAGTTTCTTGACTCTTTGTCTTAGAATTAGTCAATTTTATTTCTCAATAGAGACAAGGAAAGGGTATAACTTAACGGTAGAATGAGAATGATTGTAGAATCTTATCAATTGATCAACTTCAACTCTCAGAACAATTAGTTCTAATATTGAACAACTTATGTTAAAAATGTGATTACCACCAATTGAGTTATAATCAGACAATTGTTAATCAGAAGCTCACTCTAAAATCTATAAATATAGATTTGAAGTAAAAAAATATACTATCACATTTATTACACTATTAATATTTAAACTGTGATATCTTAAAGAAACTTTAACATTGAAATATTCTGTAATGTTTATAGTAGGTTAGCCAAAAGACTATAAAAGACCTAAAATACATTTTTAAGATTCGTTGGATTACTTTTTAAACATTAGACATTGACCTTGATCATGCCGTCTGAAAAATACAATATTAAAAATCAATTAGTTTAGTTAGTGAAAATAATTTTATCCTAATTTTTTTAATTATTTGTGTCATTACAGTTTCTTATATTTTCTAATTGTTTCTAGTATAATTTTTCTCTCATTTAATTAATATATTATCTTAGAATAAAAATAAGTAATATAAAGTGAGTTATCGATTAAATTTTATAAAAGTAATATTACTTTTGGTTTGAAATTTATAAATAAAGAAACACTTTGAAAGTTTGAAACTTCTCCTTTTGTTTGTTTAATCTTCCCAAGAATTTATGGAAATTATGTTGCATCTATTGTAGTGTTTAGCTCTAAAAAAAATAAAAGTTAATAAAGAAAGTGATACCATTACCAAATTTATGCCTCTGTGCATTGCAACTTATAAAGGAGAATGTAGACACCCACTTACCCTCAATCCCCACCAACATCATCTTATATCGTCACCAATCACATCATCTCGCACCTAATCTGCAAATGCTTTTTTTATAATTTTTGAGAGAAATAAAATATCATAAATTTCTCTATAGGTATAAAGTGATTGTGATCTCAAAACAATACCCAGTAACATACTAGTTACACATAATTTTAGTCTACAAATGGAATACGAACAAAAAAAATACCGATGAAGAAAAAAAATGGTGAATATTTGTAAATAAAATTCGTGAGATATGTATATTTAATTATTTGTTAATGAAATAATGATGGATGTTATAGTATCCGACTTATAAATATTTATTTATTATCTAAATCATCATAAGTGAATTTTATTTAATACTTTTTAATTAAATTCATTATAATAACACTAGTGGTAAAAAAAATATTAATAATGAAATAATTTTTATAAATTTGATTTCATGTTTTTTTATTTTTTTTATTTAAATTCATGAAATTGAAGTTTTCGATGAAAAAAATTAAATTTTTATTTTAATGGAACTCATTTAAATTTATGTTTAAAAAAGATTAATTTATTTACATCAATATTTTATTCAGTAATTTGATTTGAATGATACTTAAAAATTAATCTTTTTTATCTAAATTTATATTTATTAAGACTTTTTTTAAAATATTTTATTTAAAATTTAAAAAAATAAAATTTAAAAAATATCTAGGGTATGAATTCTAAATACAAAAGAAAAATATATGAGTATTAGAATGAATTCTTTGAGATGAAATAAATAAGAGACATATCCGTCTATATCTAACGCATCTTTAAAAATAAATAATTAGTTGTAATCTTTTAAAAAATATCATTTGATCATTCTATTTAAAAATATCTTTCTTCTTATTTTCTTATTATTTTTTTTCCAGTTATTTTCATGCTCTGATCATTATTTTTGGAATACTTTCCTTTTACATTCTCATATAAAAGGAAAAATTCTTCATTTTGAAGAAAACCAAACCATGGAACATTTTGCACATGATTGAGTGTTATTTGTTTTATGACTATGTTACTCTCTCTTTTTTTTAACCATTTTTGGGTTTGTTTCTGTTGAGCGAGAATCTCGCACTCATAATGTTCTTTTCTAGACTACCAAACATGAAAAATGACTCAACACTTAATTGATTTTTATAAACATTATGAATCTTAATCAAATTTTATAATAAAACAAGACTTTGTGGATACAAAATCTATTGACTTTTAATAAAATTAAATATTTATGTATGTTTGTAATATTTTTAAAAAATATCAAATATTAAGAGAAAGGAAGAATTAAATTTGACATTTATTAAAAGGTTGAAAATGAAATTTATAGTATTTTAACCTAAATATTCCCTCAAAAGCACTATTATGTATCTCAACATACAATCTCAAGATCAAAAACATTCAATTTTAAATATTTTGTACTCAGCATGTTCTAACAAGATTAAAATGTCAAGATATAATTGATCCAAAATGTTTTATAAAAAAATAACAAGTGGTAATTTAAATGAATACTTTAAATTCTCCAACTAGTTTAACATTGAAACTTAAAAATCCATCAAATATAAACTCATTAAAATCGTATAAGTTATCAACTCATCTTAATCCGTCAAATTTAGTATAATTTTGAAGACCTGTTTCTAGACCATATTAATACGACAAAAACTTGTTTACGTCATCTAAATTTTTTTTTTAAGGAAATATAAATTCTTAACATTAACACAGTCGCACCCCGCTAAAATAATAGAAAAAGTCGGAAGTACGTGTTTGGTTTACTTTTGAAAAGTTATGGCAAAGACCAAAAACACGCTCGCAATAAGCACGTTATGAGTGCAATGACTTTTGTTTATCCTTTGGCATTTCATTTAAATTCAGTATAAGGAGAGATTGATAGAAAGAATAAAATAAGGTTGGGCAGCCTCGCCATCATTGGTCCCTTCGCTCCACTTCCATTCACTCTGCTTCAACCATCCAAAATCAATCTTCCACATGCAGCTCCAAGGTATGTATGTCTTATCATAGTAAACCTACCTATGCTTCAATCGTTAAAGACATACAAATTAATAAACCTCGCTTTGTCTCTGTTTCAGATGCTTCTGTCGGTAAAATGATTAACTTCATAGCCTCACATGTTGTCACTGCCTCCTTCGCCGGAATAATTTCTGAGCAGTCAAGGGAGGTCGTAGATCACAACATCATTCCCCACCTACGCACATCAGGCTCTGGCCGTCTCATCAAGATTGAGAAGTTCTCTCACTATGTCGGTAATTACTACTCCTTCAATTTCTCGGCAGCATGCGTCGTTTCATTTAGCCAGTAATCTCTTCCAAAATAAAGGTTTTTACAATAACTCGTGTTTCCTAAGTTTTTAGCTTTTCTTTAAGATTAATTTTGATAGGATTATATGTATTATCCAGAAATAGTGTGTGTGAAAATATCGTTTTCCAACCCAGAAATAATAACCAAGCGCGTTTTGATTTCATTCTCTAAAACATTACACCCACGTTCAATTGAAAGCTACTATACATACTTTTAATATTTTTGAATTGGTTGGATATGGAAAAGTTCCAAATTAAGCGAGTCAAGGACGTTAATCAAACTCACGTTACGAAGAAATTTACACCCACTCTCGCTGACATTCATTGATTGTTTTTCAGGGGTTAGCAGCAGACTGCTCTTGTCTGTTTCTCATTATTACATAAACTTTATCGGCAAAGATTACATCAACTTTATTGCACAAATAAAGCGATTCACGCTACAGTTTTAGAGCTTAAACTTAAAAGATAATTAAAAAGAAAGGAAGAGTACAAATTAAAAAGACTTTTTTCTTTAAATTTATTTGGTCCATTTTTTTTTTCTTTTACTAAAAAGGAAAATTAGCATCAAACTGGTTGGAGTAATCTAATTTATACACATACATAACCACTAAAATAAGTTTTAATTTTCCTTCTTTTCCGGAAAAAAGAGAGAAAAGAATGAGACGTAAGCTTAGGGCGGTCACGAACTATTTATTACTACAGTATATATTGTTTTCAACGGGACATTGATGTTCCATGCGGTCATAATTTTTACAATATTAAAAGAAGGAAGTGCAGCTGAATTTGTCGTGTATGCACACCCCGTTTGAAATTCTATATCATGTTTTGACATTTTCTTTCTGTGAAGAATTATTCTTAATAGAATTCAAACCATGTGATTTTGTTGATTATAATTAAGAAAAGGAAAGAAAAACAAGTATAATAATAATATAATAATAATAAAAAAACAGAAAACATAGATGATGAGTTTGTTGAAGGTTGAATTTGTATTTTTCAGCTAGGCAAATGGGATTGGAAGAGGGCGAGGTTCCAGCACTGTGCAGATTGGCAGATGAATATTTGATAAAATGGAAGGAATGCGAGGAAAGTGTCGTTGAATATTTTTCCGACCAAAAGGACCCTACCTTATCAGGAAAATTGATTGATGAGTTTGAGCGATGCATCCTCAGTTATTTTGCATTTCATTGGAATCACGCTTCTTATGTCATTAGTCAGGTATATTTTCATTATCTCTACTTTTCTTATCTCATTATTTACTATATGTAATGTAAGATCTATCGAATAGGATTTAAAGGTATTTATTACAATCCATATATTCAATATATCTAATTAAATATAAAGATAAATGATTTCTCAAATGCAAACTCTTGATTTTTTTTTTTATGACTGTACTTGTTTAAAATTTTAGTTAAAAATAATTTTTGTTTATTTAAACTTTTTTTACTGAGATATTATATACTGATCTTAGGTAATATTTTGTTAATTTTAATTTTCAAAACGTCTCATCAGTTTTCTTAATAGACTATATATTGAGGAAATTTTGACTCTCATTATCAGTAAATAGTTTCTTAATTCTTACACGTCTTATATTGGAGCACAAATAATAAAGGAAATAGAAGAAAAGTGTTACAAGTGGAGAATTAATACGGTAAAAGACTAAACTAAAATAATACTTGTTTCTTTTTAACCGTCAGGTTTGTAAAGGATTATTATTTTCAAAAGTTCAACAATTTTAGCTACTCTATAAGAAAATTATTGTTTTTTTTTACTTCTCCAAAATAATCTTAAATAACAAAATTGAGGGAGTAGTTATAAAGGGATTAACAAGTTATTGTTATTGAGCTTCTAAGGGAAAACATTTAACTCCCAATAATTTAATATTATTTTTAGGAAATTAAATTCTTTATTTTAAATTTTTTATTGAATTTTCAAAGTATATTGAGCAAATAAAAATGTTGTTTTTGGGCATAAGGCAATAGTTTACTAAGTTGGCCTTACTTGTATTTACATATTGGGGCAGAAAAGTACCCCAATTCATACATTTTATGATGTCAATAGTACTTTAGTTTTCATACTCATTAGAGTTTCAACTTTTATACTGTGTATTCTATTTAAGTAAAAGAAATATTATATACAAATCTCAACATGTAAGACATTATTGAAATGAAAATGTTATTTAACACCCGCGTTTGAAAATATACGCATTTCATAATTGTATTAAATAGTAAAATATAAATTAAATTGTTGAATAAAAAATTACTGTGAAGAGTTGTGACGAGGGAGTATTAATTTAATGGAGTGTCAAAGTATCACTCATCTAATTGAAATCTACATCATGAAAATGAGAGGGAGAAGGGTGAAACGTGAGCGTGGTGTTGCGTCCCCTGACTGAGGAGGCAGTGGTCGGAACTCAGTGACAGAGTTATAGAGTGTATAGCCATAGGTATATAATGCAATATTATAACATTCTTTTGTGAAAAGTACTTACGTTTAATTTCCTGGTCTCAATTGCAGGTATTGAGTGCCGAGTCACCGGAGAAAAAAGAGCTAAAAAAGTTTCTATTGGCAGCAACAAGGTAAATTTAGAAGACTTATATATAACCTATTTAGCGACAGAAAAAGTTGTTAATAATAATAACACTGAAATGTATAAATTGGAATATTAATGAATTATATAGACTAAAAATAATAGTGTGGTGGCTGTTCGTGTACAGAGAACAGAGGTTTGAGAGAGTGAGCAAAAATCTGAAAGTGACAAGAGTGTTTGCTACTTTAGTGGAAGAAATGAAAGCAATAAATGGTGATTCACAAAAGACGAACGAGACGACCTCCGGTGTTCAAAATGAGAGAAGTCCGGTGCTTTTATTCATGGGAGGTGGCATGGGAGCTGGAAAAAGCACAGTTCTTAAAAACATTCTTAAAGAGTAATGAACATCTTTAACTCCACTATGCCAGTATTATCATTATTCAAATTTATAACATGTCTTAGGAAAAAATACTCACAATATCAAAAATGAATAATTGAAGGATATTTCTCATCAAATTTATGGTTTTGTAAGTTATACAAATACAAAGCTAATATCGTTGCCTATATAAGTTCAAGTACGATAAGATCTACAGAAAGATGTATATGTCGATAACAATGTCCTAAATGTATGAATGTCTCTAGATAAGATAATTCAAGGTTACAAACATGATTGAATTGGCCTAACTTTGCAAATTTACATTCATTTAATTTATATGTATCAACTGGTTTCGCAGATCATTTTGGTCGGGAACAGCTTCAAATCCTGTGGTTGTCGAGGCAGATGCGTTTAAGGAGCGTGATGTCATATTTAAAGCCCTTAGCTCTAGAGGTCACCATGATGACATGCTGCAAACTGCCGAACTTGTATGCTTTTGTTTGAAAACCTCCTTCTACTATATTACTCTAATTTTTTCTTCAAATTTCACAATTTTATATGAAGTACGCATGTTGAAACTACATATATACAAATCCAAAATAGACTAGAAAAATGGTGGATTCATCCAAAGTTTCTTTCCTAATTTAGTTATGACAAAAGATTACATATCCTAGACCCTTACAAGCTACTTTTAACTAACATTTTTGTTTTGAAATTTGAATAGGTGCATCAATCGTCCACTGATGCTGCCTCGTCTCTGCTAGTGACAGCTTTAAATGAGGGTCGAGATGTTATTATGGATGGTACTTTATCATGGGAACCATTTGTGCAACAAACTATTGCTATGGCAAGAAATGTTCACAAATATAAATATAGAATGGGAGTAGGGTATAAAGTATCAGAAGATAGCACAATAGTTACTGAAAATTACTGGGAGCAAGTAAACGAGGGACATCAACCACAGACACGAAAGCCTTATAGAATTGAGCTAGTTGGTGTGGTGTGTGATGGATATCTTGCTGTTGTTAGAGGGATTAGGTATATATGTTTCTAACATATTAATAATTTGGAATTAGTTGTCTGGATATGACCATTAACAACATTTGCTATTATTTTGACAGGAGAGCTATTATGACAAGGAGAGCGGTGAGGGTCAATTCACAGTTGCAATCTCACCAAAGATTTGCCAATGCATTTCCTAACTATTGCAAACTTGTTGATGATGGCAGGCTTTATTGCACAAATGCTATTGGTGGTCCACCAAAGGTAAATTCAAACATTTTTGAAAACTCTTGTGATGAAATAAATGATTAATTATATACTTCAGTCCAATTAATGTAATGTCAAAAGGCTAACAACCTAGTAACACATTACAGCTCATATGGTGGAAGGAGATTGATCATAATATGCCAGATCTCAAAGAAATAGATTGCTTGAAAATGATGGACAGAGTCAATGTTGAAGCTGATTCCATCTACGAACTTTACAAGGAACCAAGTCTTATAATGAAACCAGGTTCTGTTTGGAAAGACATTGTTCTTTCGCCTTCAAGGTCTAATGATCAAAAGAAATTAAGGAAATCCATTCAGAAAATAGAAAAATCCATCAGAAAACAATAACTAATATTGTTGCATAATTTTGGAGTATCTAACTAAGTTTGAGGTATCAAGTTATCTTTAATTGTCATTCCTATGGTTTAGCGAGCAAAGAAAATGAGTGAGAAAAATGAGTTCTGCACAGAAATCGTTTTCTCGGCATCAATGTGATCATTAAAGTTTCTTAATGTACATATGTGGTGTGTGTGTGTAAACTTTTGAAACATGCTGGCTTCATTGGAGCCTTTTTAGTTGTATATAATACTCTCTGATTAAATCAAAGTTTGGCGTTGTAACCTAAACAAAATTGAACAAAGCACGATGTTCTTAAGAAATATGTTCATGAATCCAGAGGTTGCCTGCGTGCAGGAGCCACTAGAAGAAGGTTCAATCGAGGGTTCAAGGACATGTCGAAGACTCTATCATTTGTATATAAATAACTTGTTGCATCACAAAATGGAACTAAAACAGAGAGGAGTTACAAAACATTGTTACATTTGTAATATGAAGGTATGTTGGTAAAATATTATGATCTCACTCGAACATTAACTTGCACCTCGAATTTAATAGGCTACAGAAAAAAAAAACACTTTATAACTTATTTTAAAATTGTGATATTATTCTTTTAAGTTAAAAAGTAAAAAAATATACATATGCAAAGTATTTATTTCAAAAAGAAAAGAGGACAAAAGTTCAAATTTGTTAGATTCAAAAGGGTCTTGAATGAACAACAAATTAAACAAATTAAAAAGAGTAACCAAATATGTATACAAAAATGAGTAATGACGGATAGAAGTGTTGAAATCCTATGGTGTAATAATCTTTATAAAGTATTTTCATATGGTATAACTTTAGTAAATTAATATTCTTCAAAAAAGTTTTTGATGATAACAAAAAGACAAAACTCTTGTACATCCTTTAGCTATGAGAATTTTCTAACGTGTATTTTCTGATAGCTACATATGTAGGTCTCATTTTACTCAAATAATTTGACTCAAATTTGCAATATTTGATGAAGTCTAAAGATGAAGTTAGATGACTCTTTTAGATACTTTCAAAATGATTGAACTTAGTACAAACACCAATTCACAAATTATAGAATGATAATAGAGAATAATAGATGCAATCGAAACTTCAATCTTCTTTAATAGCCAAGCTAGAGGAATTGTGAAGCACATTTTAAATTTTAACTTTTTAGCAATTGTTTTAGACCTTTTTTATATTTTTTTATTTAATGTTTGTTTTTTTACCTTAAATGTTTTATTATTTTTTATTTTAAAATAAATATATTGTTTTAATTTTAAATTAATATTTTGTATTTTGTGAAATTAAGAATGATAAGTGATTCAGGTGTCAAATCAAAGTCAACTGTTCAAATTGTGTTGTGTCATCTAAAGTCTAAATGTTATCCAGAAAGTAAGCTCTCATATTCCAAACTGTTCAAATGATAATTGTAAAAGATATTTTGATGTCAAAGTTTAACGGATAACAATTAATGCAATTAATGCAATAGTAAATACACGTAACCTACTTTCTTACATCAAACATTTATTTATAGGTTTCCTGGTGGGATTTTAGTTAATGTTAGCTTAATTAGAGTCCAATTGTGAATAATTATATTTTACTCTTAAGTTGATAAGTTTTAAGACTAATATACTCTAGAATAATTCATCCCGATCAATTCAATCCATAACTGACCAAACTCTTTGGTGGTCGGTCATCATTTCAATCCATAACTGACCAAACTCTTTGGTGGTCGGTCAGATTCAATGTCATGCTCATCGAGCTGGTGATTAACTATTCAAGTTGATACATGGTCGACCATCCTATTTGGTGACCGGTCAGTCTTGGCAGAGTGTGTTCTGAACTGCCCATGTGGACTTCGAACTTTGGTACTCTCATCGAAGCTGGTGTATGATCAGTCAATCTGTTTGATATTTCAATCGAATTCACTAATTTAAATTCCTAATTGACATACGATTGACTGAACTCACTAATTGACTATCCAAACTATAATTGACCATACCAGACAATTATATGATAAGTGTTTAATTCTAAGAGGTGGTTTTCTAATTTATGCTCTAAATTTTTGTTACTGTTGATCAAGTTGTATATTAATTTAAGTTTGAACGTTATCTTCGACATCATCATTATTAATTACGAACATATTATTGTAGGTTCATAATGTCTTCCCATCATACCCACAATTTTGAAAAAATAAAAATCACAAACCAAATTCATACTAATATGTACAACTTTGACAAAAATAAAGAAATTAAACTCATACATCTAAACACGACTCTCATAAAAATAAGTACATTGTAGAAACCGCACTTTAGAACACGGCTTCAATATAATAATTTGAAAGTCATGTTTAAAATAAAAATTTATTGATCAATTTGAAACCGTGGTTCTAAACATAGTTTACGGATTTTTTATAAAGGTTTTAAAATTTTCACATTTTGATAAGAAATTAAAGGTGAAGTTGCACTGGGTAGAAAATGAGCGTCGTCGTATGTGTGAACGAAAACTATTAAATTATTAATTCTATTATAAATTCCAACTCATCATTGTTGTCATGCTTCACGTTTTTGTTTAAAAAACTCCACATGGCATATTAAAATCAATCATGATTTTCATTGGTGTTACTGTTTATTATAAAAATAAATAAATTATTAAAGTACTTTTTGAAATCAAACAAAATAATATTTAAAAATACACCTACACCTCTTTTATGATTTTATTATATATTGTGGCTTGAAAGTGAAGAATTGAAATCTGGAAATCGTTGGTTGTTAAAATTTAGAATATTATAAAAAAGAAAATCAAGAAAAACACCTGCCGTTGGATTTAACTGCCACAAGCTATAACTATTAAAGCTGCATTCTGTCGGTTTTGTCTCCATCCGCTCCAGCATTTGGTAAACCTAAACCTACTAAAGTTACCAATGGTTAAAATTTGAAATTTAAAAAAAAAAAAAAAACGTGTCCAATGTCCATTTGATTAAATTAAAATAAATTATACCTCTTTTCTTAAGTTCTTATTGTGTATATAAATTATTAAATAAAATTGTTTTCTTCACTGCTTTAACTAAATGAAAAATAAAGAAAGTCTTTAGTAGAAAATAAAATATTTAAGATATTACAAACTCAATATTTTATGATGTAATAAAATATTAAACAGCACATTCTCTTAGAAAGTGCTGAACATTTAAAAAAGAAACTGAGAATGTTAAACTTTTATGGTGATAGTAGATTATTTTAAAAAATGATGAGTGTTGACCAGTATATTCTCTTACTTTAAAGTATTTAAATTCAATTTTATTTTTTTAATTGTACATTAGAAAATATTTTTTTAAAATGTTGTTCTTAGTTTCTCTAATTTTAAAGTCAACCCTATATGTTTTAGAAAGATGAAAGAAATACTTAATCCAACATTTTAGTACTACGCTAAATTTAAATATTTAGATTTGTTAACTTCTTTAATATTTTATTTTTATCATTTTCTAAATCCAATCACACAAACAGGATGTTAAAAAAATTAGGTTTGGATATGATCCACGTTTCTTTTCTTGACAGTTTTATTTTTATTTTTTTTACTGTTTTATCCATTTAAGTCAGTATTTAAGCATGTGATGACCAAGAAGCAGTCATTTCTGATTCTGATTTCCCAGGAAAGATGGAGCAAGGTCAGTGGTCTCTCTGCTGTTCTCCTTTTCGATTTTTTCATTTCATTCATGCACATCTATATCATTTTTTTATGACATTAATATTAGAACTAAATTTTTCAGACAGTTCTATTGGAAAAGTAGTGAAGTTGTCTCATGTTCTTGTTGTTTCGGCCGGTTTAATTGCCGCCGTCACTGCCGCGGCCTTCAGCCACAGGTCGACGGTGATAGGAGAACGGAAGAACAAGAAGAACAAAAAGGTGATTCCACTACTCCGAAGGACCGAATCTGGTCGTCTAGGAGAGATCGAAAAATTCTCCCACTATTTTGGTAAGATGTTTGCTTTGGGGGTTTCGATTCCTCTCTACTCTCTCTACCACTCTTATGCAGTAAGTTCAAATCCACACTTTTTCCCAAGCTAGAATTTTTCGATTGTGGTTGATTTTTATTTTTTAAATTTTTTAAAATAAATCCTCTCAAATTAGTATAATGAGAAACCAAGTTCACAGCAGATAGTCCACGCATTTAACATGGAAGAAAAAATCGGACAAGACCTCTTTCTATTTTTTTTTCTTTTTTTAAAAACCTCTTCTGTAAATATTTTAGAAACTTCCGAAATGTTTAATTATTTAATAAAATAGTTTTCAAAACTGAGTCCAAAAGAAAAGTAAGCCACCTTTTAATGAAACTTCTTTTAATAATTTTAAAATAATAATTACTACAATAACCATTTTTTGACTTAAAATAACACATTATGCTATTTATGTTGAGAAAGTCAATCAATGAGTAACACATTTTTCCTCGGACATTTGAATAAAAAATCATTTTTAAAAAAAAATTGAAATCTATTTTTGATTTGCTCTTATTTTCATTTTTAAAAAATAAAATATATTGGAAAATTGAGTTTTTATTTATTTAAAATTAAAATAGATAATTATTTAGAATTAAAAAAAGAAAATTAGACCATCTCAGTTTCGTCTGTGATACGAAAAGATTTCAAACGATGAGTCAGTTCTAATCACGTCTAAATCAATAACTATTAAAGTTCATTATATATCGTTATTAGTCTTAGATGCTAACTCCACCAAATAATATTGTACACAAATATATATATTTATATATTCCAACATGTGTGCGAAATGAATATAATATATGTGACGATGATGATTAAGCAACAATGATATCCAAACAAGACATTTATAGCTTCTAAAATATTTTTTCTTAGTTATAATAAAAGATAGTTTATTTCATTTGTAGACATATATCTAATTTTCTTAATCGTCTTTTTATTAATTAAATTTCAATAATTATAAAATAGGAAAATAAAATTTTAAAACCATTTTTTGACACCATTTTGACATTGCACACGTGTCAAAATATGGTTGGACGATTTCAAATTAAAAAACAAACTTTGGTTTTTTTCTTCCAAACATACCCCTGTCTCAACTTTTTTAATTTGAAATCGTCCAATCACATTTTGACACGTGTGCAGTGTCAAAATAGTGTCAAAAAATGGTGTTAAAATATCATTTTTCTTTAAAATAACCTTAATAATGAAAAATAAAACTTATTTTACAATCTACCACTTTTATATATTTATTTATTAAAAAAACTCAATTTTATAAAAGTAAATGTTTATCACATACTACTAATCTAATAACATAAAAAAAGGTTTTCTTTTATTGAGATGGTTGTAATAGTTGAAATGAAAACGCTTATATTGATAACAAACATAAATAGGTAGGTTTGTGCTTAATATATATTAGGTAATGGTTTTAATATTGTGTATAATTGATGTGGTTGTAGCAAGACAAATGGGATTTGAAGATGCTTCTGAAGTTCCTGAACTGTGCATATTGGCGCAAGAGTATTTGAGAAAGTCCAAAGAATGCGACGAAAACATCTATGAATATATTTCCAATGCCGATAAAGACAACGTTGATTCTCTCTATATGAAATTGGTTGACGAATTTGAGAGATGCATTCTCAGTTATTTAGCATTTCATTGGAATAAAGCTACATCTCTTATTAGTATGGTATATATCTTAACTCTTCTTCATTCATCTTTGTTTTTCTCTTCTTCTTTTTTCCTTTACAAAAATACTTT
Organism: Vigna radiata var. radiata; assembly: GCF_000741045.1. Classification (NCBI taxonomy): domain Eukaryota; kingdom Viridiplantae; phylum Streptophyta; class Magnoliopsida; order Fabales; family Fabaceae; genus Vigna; species Vigna radiata. The sequence continues at coordinate 35,037,016 of NC_028358.1, forward strand.
AATAAATATACATAGATATCTTAATATTACAAATATCTAAACTTCATCATTAAATTTCAAACAAATATTCATTAAAATATAAAATTAGTACTTAAAGAATTTTCATTCACAAATTGAATGATATTACAAGTACACTCACATGCTCATGGTTATCATTAATATTAAGCAGAATGTTGGTGGGACTCTTGCTTTCGGTGGAGAGTGCTTCCTTTATTTGATAATACCTGCTAAAACAAAACCTTAAACACATGACAAATAAATAAAGAAAACATATGTCCATGATGGTTGTTAGGTACAATTAATTGTACCAAATTTTAATATAAGGTTGGTTTGAAATTTCGCCATTAGTTGGGTTTAGCCGTTATAATACAATAAATAATATTCATCTAAAAGTCCATATTAGCTTCTTCAAAGTACTAAAACATTTTTTTTCCCTGCTTTGCTAATGGTGCTTGTTCTTTTTAACTTATTATATTAATCATTACATTTTTATTGGCTGATTTACAGGCTTTAAGTGTAGAGTCTCCACACAAAAAAAAACTCAAAGAAATTCTATTAGCAGCCACAAGGTAAAATTTTATTTTCTTTCGTCTATACAGATTCTTTTTAAAACAATCCAAATTAATGTCACAATATTGTAATGAAACTAAAGGTTTTCAAAGTTTTGATAAGATATATTGCTTCTAAGTATAGCTGAGGAATGCCCTATGGAAATAAATATACATGTATTAAATATTTGTTATAGCCAACATGATGCTACGTTTGCAGGAAACAGAGGTTTGCAAGAGTAAGCAAGGATTTGCAGGTGACAAGAGTGTTTTCTACTTTGGTGGAAGAGATGAAAGCAATAAATGGTGACTTGCAATATTCAGACGTGATGGTGCCCATGGCCTTGAGTGAGAGGAGTCCAGTTTTGTTATTTATGGGAGGTGGTATGGGAGCTGGAAAGAGCACTGTGCTTAAAGACATTCTTAAAGAGTAACCTAATTCCATTATCTAATACTAATTGTTGTACAAAATTTGGTCTCAATTCAAAATAATAAGAATTATTTATACATATATCTAATGGCTTTGTTGGCATTGGCAGGCCATTTTGGTCTGGGGCAGCTACAAATGCTGTGGTGGTTGAGGCAGATGCATTTAAGGAGAGTGACGTCATATATAGGGCCCTTAGCTCTAGAGGTCATCATGATGACATGCTCCAAACTGCTGAATTGGTATCTGTTTAAACACTTTCATGTTGTTTTTATCACTTTTCCTCTAAATTTGTCTTTATTATTTGTGCCACATGTTACAAATGTTACAAATAGATGATAAAGAACTTCCACATTTACATAAAGTTTTCCTTTATAAAGTTAGATATGACCATTGGTTCAAGTTACATCCTTATTCATTATTTTTAACTAATGATAGTTTTATATTTATCAAATCCTATATAGGTGCATCAATCTTCCACTGATGCTGCATCATCGCTATTGGTGACAGCTCTTAACGAAGGTAGAGATGTAATTATGGATGGTACCTTATCATGGGAGCCATTCGTGGAGCAAACTATTGCCATGGCAAGAAATGTTCACAAGTACAGATACAGAATGGGGGTAGGATATAAAGTAGATGAAGATGGAAAAATCACTGAAAATTACTGGGAGCAAGTAGGTGACACAGAAGAAGATCAAACAAAGGAAATGTCTAATGGAGAACCACGAACACGGAAGCCTTACAGAATTGAGCTAGTTGGCGTGGTTTGTGATGGCTATCTTGCTGTTGTCAGAGCCATTAGGTATCAATGTTAGTTCTATCAAATGACTAGTTAGGTAATTGGTTTTGTGACTTGCCCGTTAACATTTTATATTGAAATTTTGACAGGAGAGCTATTATGACAGGAAGGGCAGTGAGAGTGAATTCCCAATTAAAATCTCACAAAAGATTTGCTAATGCATTTCCAAAATACTGCAATCTGGTTGATAATGCCAGACTCTATTCCACAAATGTTGTTGGTGGTCCACCAAAGGTTAATTTCAACAATCTTGGCTAAACTTTGATTTTAGTGTCAATATTAAAATGTCATAAAAATAACTTTTTTTTGTAATACATTACAGCTTATAGGGTGGAAGGATGGTGATCACAATCTACTTGTAGATCCTGAAGAATTCAAATGCTTGGAAATATTAAGCAATTTGAATCCTGAAGCTGACTCCATCCTCGAACTTCATAAAGAACCCAATCTCATAACGAAACCTGGTTCTGTGTGGGGTGATATCATTCTGTCACCTTCAAGGGTAGATGTTCAAAAAGAATTGAGGGAATCGATTAAGAAAATAGAAAAATCATCCTAAATATTTTAACCAAATTGTTGCGTGATGCATAGGAACAATGCTAAACTCACTTTTATGTTTTGAAGTTTAGTTTTGTATCTATTAATACTATAGTTTTATCAAGACAGAAGATTACTGTGCCGTTTTCGTGCTAAAATCTAAAAGTAAATTATCCGATGCAAGTTATAAATTCCATGAAACAAAATTCCAAATCAGCAGATATTCCCTGAGATAACCGTGTTCCAAGTCATCCACCATGTATTAACAGACCCGTGGAATTAATTCAATTCCAGATAATATCATACAAACAAATGTATATACATACATCTCAAGGAAACTTCAATGCTTCCTATTAGATTCAAGACCGTATCTAATTGTGTGCCCTATAACAATATCATTGAATCTAGCATGTTCTTCTCGGTGGTTCGATCTGAAGCTGTAATATTATTTCTCGATCACCATGTTGTCTAATGAATCAATGATTCACACAAGTGATAGGAGTCCCCTCAGATCGCATGATCCTTGACCTCAACTTCGTGAGGCAAATTCCTCAGATTGGAGAATACATATTATCATTTTCAACTTCACTTTGAATTTCACTGCCATTTTCGCTATTATAGGTCTCAAGATAAGCCTCATCTTCGTCCTCACCATCCTCCACCTATACATTACAGAATCAACACACCAAAACATAATGAAAAACAGTATCATAAGTTTATTTGTGGGAGTTATTATGGCAGAGAGTAACCTCAGAATTCTCATCATCAGTAGCATAGGCAGAATCCAATTCGTCATACAAGGCTTCATCTCCTTCATCCTTTACCCTCTCCATTTGTTCCTATAAAAGCGATTTAAGCCATATGGAAAGTGATTCAAGCCAAATAACATCAGGAAACCGGTGCTCCATTAAGCATACAACTTGGCATGCAAAGAAATACTAAAAATGCTAAGATCAGTAAAACATACTATTTCAGATCTTAGCTTCCGCACTTTAGCTTGAATACTTGTAATATGTTTCAAGATCGCCTGTTTGTCAACAGAAAGAGTTAATTCATCATTTGGCTCAAAAAGTATGAATGTGCATACAGGTCTGCATGGAGGGAGAGACGGATAAACCAACTAGACTGACATTAAAACCTTATTTTATTTTACTCCAATTTAAGTTAAAAATAGAATATCCATTATTTTGGTCTCCATAATCCAGTGGCTGTGTTAGGATAAAAGTTAATAGGATATAATGGGTAATATGTGCAGAATAAAAGGAAACAGTTTAGGAATTAGTTGCAGTTTGGTTAGTTGGTTAGGGGGCCTTTATAAGAAGGCAGGGAGCTCTAGTTTGAGAGGACTTTTTGATAATTTTGTAGATTGAGCTTTGGCTCTTTGTGAAGGGGAAACCCTTGGAGGAGGGAGTGCTCTCCTATTCTTGCATTCTTTGGTTACAATAATAATACAGTTGTTCTGTTTCCAGTAATCCGGTGAGTGAGTGTGTGCTGTTTTTGAGTGATAGTTAGACTTCTTGACTAAAGAAGCCTAACAGGCTGTGTGGGCTGATATTGCTGCAAATTGTTGTTTGAGGTAGAGTGACACGTAGAACTGTCTGCTGCAAATGTTTATCACCAGATCTAAATAAAAAATGAAATTATAGAGTATGAGTTTGTATACATACCTCATGTCGTTGGAGCTCAATTGAACGTGCCAAAGCCTTTCTTTTTGTTAAAAGATTTTTGGGTCTCAATGTTGAAGGACGCTGATAATCCTTACCCCGAAAAACAATTATAGCGTATCCTTTTGAAATTTTGTCAACTGAGACCAGAACACCTCCACTCTCTGCTTCAAGTGCTAGAGCAATTTTCTTTACATGTTCAAAGCTTTTAGCCTTTAAAATTATCTTGACCAGTTCCCGGTACTTCCAGTGCAAGTGCATATTCTCAATAGTACCATCAAAAACTTCACGTCTACCTGAATCCATAAGTTATTATTAGATTTGTATAGGCAACACACAGTAACCTGAGAAATGGAATGATTGAGAAGGACCCGGGTTAAGGAGAGATAAAGCTGATTTATAAACTTTTAAGAATGAATTCTCAACTTTTAGAGATGCAATAATTAGGTAAAACATTACCACGGATTAGATTTATAAGATCAACTCTTTTCTATCTGATTTCTTCCAACCAACTTAGTTAAGTGAGCCAAATGGTCCTAAAATATGTAAGCAAATTAATTTAGAATAGAGTTCTACCAAGAAGTAAGAAGGCTTTCATCTTCAATCCTAATTTGCGAAACATAAATCTCTCTTCATCAGTTATACTATCAGGATCTGCTTTGTATTCTGAAGGCTTCAAAGACAACTCCACCTTCATTAAGGCCTTTTCAGCTCTCATTAACTTTCTTTCAGCCTGTGAAGCAAAATCCAGTGATTACAATCAAGAAAATTCTAACTTAGAGAATAATCGTAGAGTGAAGTTAGATACAGAAAGAGACAATAAAGATCATCAAGACCTACAGGAATCAGACGCTGTAATGATATTTAAAACCATCTATTGTCTAGGGTTTATGTGAGAGCCTAATTAAACACATTAGAAATTAAACAATTCTAATAGCCGTAACAAAAGGTTTACCCTCGTTGATAATGTGAAGAACCAATATCAGATAAAAACATAAATAATAAGTTTATGTTCTATTAATCATTATAGCCCATTTCCTACTATGATCCTTACTTCATTCTCTTCCATATCATTGGCTGATTGGCCATGTCATCATTTAAGGAGACAAATATGATTCTTCACCTTTTATATGGTGCGTTTTGAGTAGTTACATTATTACTACTACTGAATCTAAGTAGGAAAAAGTAAACTTGAAAGTAGGGAAAGTCCGTTGGTTAGTAAATTTGGGAAGGGGGCATTCACAAATAATTGTTAAAGTTACATCTATACTAGAGAAAGTGCTACCAGCCCAATGAAGTTAATTTCCAAATTAACAGGCATTGATAATGCAGTATTGCCTGTACTGCAACCTCCACCAAATATTGATAACTATTTCAATAACACATAATGAGACGACTTAAAAAAAAAAAAATCCCCTTCCAGTTTTATTAAAAATTCACCAAAATATTATGAAATGGTTCAGCCAGTAATCAAACTCCAGCTCAATTAGCAGTTTTGTATAAGTTTAAAAAAAAAAAAAAACCGTTAGAGGAAAAATCATTAAAATCACACAGGATGATGAGAGATCAAATGCAACAGCCACTGGCACGACAATTAGAGGCTTCCTTAATTATCGGAAATTAATGTACTAACCAAGGAAAGTTTCTGTTCTAATTTTTTAACAAGGTTGGCATGCCGTAGTTGTTCTACTTCTCTCATTATTTTTTGCTTGTGACGCTCATCTAATGTTTTCCCCCACTTTGCATCTGCATCCAAAGTTTCACCAAGTGTCCCTGCCTCAGCTGACAGTTCTGATGTATTATTACTCGGTATGAGTAGTGATGATGCTCTCAATCTCGCTTGCTCCTCCTCATCTTGCATTATTTTTGCAGTTCTTTCCCTCTCCAGCAAGGTTTGAGTGACATCTGCTGATAGAAAATTCTTTCCTCGAAAGAAGACCAAGAAGTCTTTATTTCTGGACAGTAATATACCACCCGTCAATTTCTGTAGCCAAAAACAAACCAATCATTGATCAACAAATTGCAAGGACCCATAATTTTTTAATATTAAATTGTGTTTATAGAAATATATAGTTTATTCATTAATTAATTGAAATAGTGGGATGTTACACAAATCATCCACTATATGTCTTAAAAATGCATATAACAAACTTTTATGTCAGTAAATGATAATAAGTAACGCGATATTCATATATGATATGTTGACACACTAGCAGCAAAACTTTTCATCCAACACCATGCCAATATATGCATTAATCTACATTATTTATTCATCATAATATTCACATTGATATGAATCTATACCAATATGGATAGTGGTCGACATTTTTTCTAAAGCCTCTACGACCAAATATTAAAGATTTTTCATATAAGATAATAGGGTTAGATATATCTCAGAACCTACAACCCAAGGCAGCGAGCGAGAGACCAGTACAACTTATCAAGTAAATAAAGAAAAAGCCAAAAGTAAAGTCAAAGGTACCAGATTACTGAAGCAATAAGTAATACTGGCATGCAATAAGAACATTTCAGAGGATTAGGAATACATAACTGAGTAAATAATAAACAAAGGTGACAGTTTTGTTCGTCAACAATGATTTTATTTACACAAAATATAAGCTGACTATTTTTCTCACAATTTTAGAGTCAGTAACCTACCAAGCTTTAATTTTTCTATTACTCCATATATCACAGTTGTTAGTGACTTTGAGGCATTTGAATAACAAAAGAATTAAGGCTTCATCAACAGATTTTTAATAAAACACAAACAGAAAAAGTGACAGTGAGAGCACTACCAGGTCAGATGTGACACTGTCATGAAATCTGTGCCAGGGTTTATTAACTGAATCCCAAAGACCAAACAAAGTTCAAAACTTAGAGAATTACAAATTTAAATTACGAACTGGTTTCAATTTCTTACCATTTAGGGGGTGTTTGGTACTAGAACTATTTTACATATCTAAGAATCTGAATTCTGGGAATTATGATTCCTAAGAATGATTAAATTTTGTTTGATTGGTGAAAAATATTGTGGGGAATATTTATATAGATTTTCTAGAAATCAAAGAGCAATATGTTATTTTTATTAAAATCTTTAACTCCTTACCACATTAAATGATTTAATAAGGATAACATTATATTTTTTTTTGCATACATTTTTTATTTTTACCCAGGAAAGTTAGGTTCTCACCTCTTCCTGTAGGAAAATCGACCAAACACAACTTCCTGGGAAACATTATCCAAGGAATGTTAATTTTTAAAAGGTAAACCAAGCATGGAAAACATACTTTCTAAAATCCAGATTACTGAAAAACTACAAACTTTCTTTCTACCAATGCCCACCTAAATGGATGCCGTTAAATGACACAAATTATGAATATTTTCATACATAAAAGGAAAGATTATGCATTAGGAAATGGAAAACAAACTCTGGAACAATGAAAAGTCAAAGCCACAAAAACAGAGACAATAATTTTGATTAATTGAATAGGAAAGTGCATGATCAATCACCTTGATCTCTTCTGCCATTCTCTCACTGGTAGTTAGCTGTACACCTCGTTTGAGGGCAACCTTTGCAATAGAACTTACTTCCCACAATTTAATCATTGCTACAGCTAATCCTTGAAGTTGTCTGTTTCTACCTAAATATCATTATTAATTTAGTATAGTCAGAATAAAATTCAAAACTACACATGCCCAAGGGAAACAACATCAAACCTAATGCAAAATGTGGAGGAAGGGTCCTTGCAATCCGTCGTAGAGCAGTTGCCTCCCTTAAGCCAAGTGTTGATCTCACACCAAAAGGAAGAACTCTAAAGGGAGGTTGGTAACCAGGAACAGTTGCAGGAAGCATATCCGCATCAACAGGTAATGGATCACATCCTGACCAATCTGTGTATCTAGGGCCAAGACCATCCAATAACTTGTCTACTTCAAGTTCATAACTGACTTTGGGAAGATCTCTTTCTTCCTGGTCATTTGTAGATTCCAAATTTGCCAATGATTCACTTGTCCCAGAATTAGAAGCAATGTTGGGAGAATTCCTCACAAAATTATAAGAAGGTGTTGGCAAAAGCTTAGAAGAGTTCTCGCTTTTCTTATACATTTGTTTGTTTTGTTGTAATGAAGGAACTTCATAGCTCACACCCCTGTATAAGGAAACAGAGTTGCCAGACCTCCAAATTACAAGACCACCAGTTTTTCTCTGAACGTGATTTTAAGAATAAACAAGAATACAATAATAGTTATTGATAGTCAAAGTAGTGAGCATATAATGAAAAATTGGAAATATACACATTCTAATCAATGGCACACGGCAAGCAGTGTTGGCAATATACACATTCTACAGATACTGTTCAAATCAATCCCTAGGATAATCTCATCTCTCTGACAAATGTTAAGGTTGAAGAAGAAAAGTATTACCAAACTCAAACACACTTAGTTCTCGACTCAGTTATTTATCAGTACACAGGAAAATTTGTAAAAATAGGTGTCACGGCCAAAGAAAAAATTACAGACATCAGAAATGGTCGTGAAAACATCTTACGAAAAACCTGTTCGATATTATATAATTAATAATAAGGTTGCCCAGCTCCAATCCCGGGAAAGGGAAAGTCTTGGACGAGCATGAATTGATCATAGAAATTACGGATTAAATCCTAAAGAAATTTTTATATATATCAACAATTCTCCGGCTACTCTGTCAATCGTATTTCCCACGTTGATTTGACATGTCTAAAGCAGAAAATAATAATAATTGGATGGGCAATTCGGCATCCATCTGGCGCTAAATATATGACAGAAACAAGCACAAGAAGGTAAAAGAATTGGGTTGGGGAAAGCTCATTGAAATACAACTCACAGTCCTATTCTGTTACAGGTGTAAAAGACTACTTCCATACACAAGAGACATGACAAAGACATTGTTGGTCTATCTACTTCAGAGAATTTTACGAAGCTCCCAAGTCGCACGGACATGAGCAATTTTACAACTATTCTAATTATCCAAAACAAGTTTATACGCACTTCACAAAGGTGTTTCATCCTTCACTTTAATAAACATACACTTCTCATTCCCATTATGGACCCTACAGGTTTTGCAACAAAAGCAATACTTTCAAAAACACACAAGAAGCCAGAGATAAACAACAAACCTCCAGTATTTCATGCATCCTCCGCATGTTGAGCGCGGCCTCGCCTTCGAACTTGAGCCTCACAATCTCTGCCGTCTTCCACCTCTCGTGAATCTTGTCCACAACAGCTTGAGTAACCCCACTCCCCCCAATTCTTGTCTTGTGCTTCTTCTCAAAAGTCAACTTGAGCAGCCTCTTCAATTCTGACTGGGGAAGAGTCAATTCCGCCAGAGAGGTCTTACTTCTCTTTCTTATGGCTTCCCTCTCTTCTAACTCTTCAGCCTCTGGCTTCTCCCACGGAAACCTCGCTTCCCCATCATCCCTTCCAAATCTTCCAAACCCTAATGGAGACTCTGGAGAAAACCCACCTCGTGCATTCGGCAACATTCCTTCTTCCACGTAAAATATATCCTCCACTGACCCTTTTTCTATCACTCTCTCCTTATTCTCAATCCCGTCACCGGCGTACCCAATTTTCTTCAATTTTTCCACAATCCTATCCATGGTGCTTTCATGGCTGTTACCACCACCCTCCTCGTCAGAGCTCGAAAAACCGGATTTTGACGCGTGCCCATTTCCGGAACCCTGGTAGTCGAGAACCGCGCGTGGCGGTTTGGGACGGGGGTACTGGTTGGCAGGGTGGCTCCACCGTTTCAACCAATTGTTTTCGGAGGAGAAACTTTTGGCGGGGTTGCAGCGAAAGATGATGAGTGATCTGGGACGGAGGAAAGTGGAATTGGGAGAGGGTGTGAGGGAGTGGCGGAAGAGAGAGTTGCACAAGAACGGTGAAGAGTGAAATGAGTCGAAGAAAGGGCGAGTGGGTACAACAGCCATAATCACATTGGCATTAGTGAATGCAGAGAAAGAAAATGGTGATGGTAGTTTCTTCTCTTTCTGCTCTGTTTTTGGTGTGTTCTTCTTCTTACTCACCTTGCTCTGTGGAAATACATATCCATTATGATTTTTGCTGGCCAAAACGACAGTGGATAGGGGACTGGATGGACATGAACTACTACTTCCCCCACTCGCTCACCGAACAATTTCAATTTATTTCTTGTCTTTTTTTCGCAGTTATCTAAAACTTAAATAGAAGAAAATAATTATATTAACAAAAAAAATGAATATTACATATAACATTTTTATTGAAAATATAAAACTCTATTTGAAGATGTTATATTATATTTTTAAATCAAGGAGAGAAATAAAAAAACGTCGACCTATAATAATATGTGAAAATTAAAATATTTAGAAATTAACTTAAATTAAAACTAATCAACATAAAAATTTGGATAATGATATTTAGACAACATTTTTTTTACAAAATTTCAACATTAATTACGTGTCAATCTGTTATTGGTCGTAAATTACTCCATAATAATGTTTATGATTATTATTATTGATTAGGGAATAATTTACGACCAATTACATATTGACACGTAATAATATTCAAATATTGTAAAAAAAAATGTAGTCTAAATAGGATTATCCTAAAAATTTAAAGTAAGTACAATAGACGAAAAGTCATATCTCAATAATATTATAATGAATATTTAAACTGGCATAATCATATTTAAAATAATAATAACTTAAAAAAAGAAAATTGGGCGGCTCCTTGAATCTACAACTCACAAACTCCTCTCAGGCCCAAACAATTGTGCAATCAACTATTAATATCAATAAAAATAATATTTATAAATGCTTAATTTTAATATGAAAAATGCAAGGATAAGTTTATATATCAGAAAATTTAATTTTGCATGCAATAGATTATATATTTATTTATTTATTATTAACGAAAGTGACTATAATATTGAAGAATGCGAACTCTTTAGAATTCTCAAAATTATTGTTTGTAACCCTTTTGAGAATTATAAAGATAAGAATATAGAAATTTGATCGTAATATATATATATATATATATATATATATATATATATATATATATATATATATATATATATATATATTTATAATGACTAAAGGACGAGAAGAAATATTTAATAAAGAAGAGTTATAAGGAGAATATAATAGAAAAAATTTATTTGTGATTTACAAGTTTTTCCCTGTTACATCTTATAAAGATATTTTCTAAAAAGTGTATTTCTAATGACATGTTTGTATGTCACTAGAAGAATAGAAATAAACTTACAATTTGTATCTTCAATCACATCTATTTCAAATGGTAATTTTCTTATAACATTGTTTTATCACACAAATCATGTAAACAAACTATCTACTCTTATATTAATTATGAGTCTTTCCAAAAATATTTATTAGAAAAATACAAAAAATTATTATATATGTATATATATGATTATTTACTCATACTTTATTTATTTACGTATTTAAGACAAATAATATATTTTAATATTATCGATGAATAGAAATAAAATAAATAAATACAAATAAAACAAAACATCACTTCTAAATCAAAATCTTAAAATGTTAAATTTATGACTTTTTCTTCTAATAAATATTTAATTTTCTCGTCCCTAACCAATATCAAACTTAAAATTGAATTTATAATATTATTTAACATAAGCATAAGGAAAAATTAAATTTATTGACCAACTAAATCAAAACTGTCAAAGCTTATTACTTTTTTGTCCTTTCAATTTTCTTCAACAACATGTACATGGCTAACTCGAGTAGTCTAAATCTAAGCTGTGGTGATGAGTTAAGTTAGGTTGGTCAGCACAAGACTCACAATATCAAACATAAAATAAGAACTATTCACTTCACAACATATTAAGGATAAAATAAGAAGTAAAGTCTTGAATTATAAGATCATGATTGACATGTTATATCATCTAATAGTTTAACGAATTGGATTAATATTTTTAACCCATTAATACACTTTAATTTATTTCACATAATTTACTAATTTGTTTTATCAAATTAAAAGTTTAAAAAATAAATAAATAATTCACATTTTATATTATATTATTTAAAACATATAAACACATAATAATATTTCTATTTTAATCAGTAATATTCACAAACTAATTATTAATTACAACAAAATATTTAACATATAAATTAAATAATAACATTTTTAATTTATGTAAGTAAAAGTATGTATATAATTAATTATATTTTTAATATATATATATATATATTAAAATAAAAAATAAGTTTGGAAAATCAAAATTAAAAAATAGTCTAAAAAATCAATGAGCTAAAGTGACCGATGTGATAGTTTTGTTACCATATTCAATTCAAACGAGTAATAATACTTTAAAGGTAAAATAGTTATAAAAATAAATTTTTTATTTATAAAAAAGTAAAAAAATAGCAAAAAATAATATTAAATGAATGTAGAAAAAAAAATTATGTGTTAAAGGATCGTTATTCTATTCAGAGTTTATTCCAAAATATCAATCTGAATAGTATAAACCTCGAAATAGAGACTTAAAAACTAAAAATTTCCTCACTTTCTCCTTTCTAAGAGGCATAAACCGTTGAATTTTGATTCCATTAAAGTTTATATAATTGCGTGTGTATGTTCTATTACCATACTAAATGAATTCCATTATATGTGTTTATTACTTTTATTAGAGTAAATATTATTTGTAAATTTAAGTATAGCTTTGATTTCTTATAAATTTAGAGAGTTTTTTTATTTTGACCTAATAAACTTTTTCATTTCTTTATTTATTTTTATTTTAAAATAATTATTTTTAATCTTTATAAAATATAGGAATTCGAATTTTAGTAATTGTAAAAAAAAATTTCTTTCATCTTAATTCCTATAAAATTCAAGGATCCTGATATTTTAACACTCTTCATTTGACACTATTTTGACAACGCTACGTGTCGGCTTGTTATTGAATGTTTTTTTTTTTAAAAAAAAATTCCAAAAAAGTGACGTCATTTAATATGAAATGGTTTGAAAATTTTGTTTCCGAGTTTGCCCTTGGCCAGATTCATTGCACATAAAAGTTCTCTTTCTTCCCTGTTTCATCAGTTGTGGAATTTCTCTGAGAGGTTCGTTCTCTTCCTTTACGGTCATCCCAAATCGTTTTCGACTTCGTTTTTGTGATCTGACTGTCATTGGTCTTTGTGGTTGCCCTCTTTGCCTTCGTTATCGGGGTGGGTGTTGCGGTTATTGCATCTTTTGGTTGTTGGTGTGTTCGTGTTGCGAAATGACGACTTCTTCGACTCGGGTAAGCGCGTTAATCTTTGGTTGGTTTGTGGTGTTTAGTGCTTGGTATTTGGAGTTTGGGTTTTGTGTGTTTTTTTTGATTTAGGGTTTTGAAGTTTTGGTTTTTGGAATTTGTATGCAGTTGACGGTTCGTCACTCGGTTTCCACAAAGTTCATATGTAGTGATTTTAAGGATGAACCAAGACAAAAAATGAAAGATGACAAGGCATCAGCAAAGAAGCTACTTAAGAGAAAACGCAGAGAGAGTTTTATGCAAACTCTACACCAGCAACAAAGTCTAGTTGCATAACTTAAAAGGAGGGTTCTTTTGTTGGAGGAAGAGGTGGCATTTGAGAAAGCTAGACGAAGACGACCAGAGGATGGTGGACAGAGTGTGCCTCGTGAAGAACCGTCTATCTCCCCGAGAGTGTTCTCCCCGGGTGGTATTACTCCACCAACGAAGACATATGTCGGGATGGGGTCGCGAAGGTGTTACAAGAGTAGAGCACTTCGGACTCCTTATGTTGGATTTCTTAGGATAAAGAATGACTGATATTTGTAAATTTTATTTTAGATATTGTAATATGCAGATTATGTAGCATGAACAAATGTTTTGTAATTTGGTTAG
>NC_028358.1:35051472-35056759 GCF_000741045.1 Vigna radiata var. radiata
AGCCAAGTTTTTGTTCACAGAGGACCACGTGTTTACTGTCTGAGGTACAACACACTTAGAACTTATTTGATATGATTTATTGGTGTGAGAGAGATGCTCAAATGAGTGGTTTACTCTTGGTTGGNTACAACACTCTTGATTTATTACAGATTAGATTTAAAAAACTACATTCTTGCACTTACCTGAAATCCAGAAAAACACCACCAACGAAATACTACGCAATGGTCTGTCAACGACAATGACACACCAACCTTTCGCGAGATTCACACAACCACCCACACCACTACAGTGATGGTTCGACCCACACGGCGGCAGTAACGATGAGAGAAGGACAAAACCCAACACCGAACACGACAGAAACGAGAGAAGGAGAAAACCCAGGACCGAAAATGACAGAAACGAGAGAAGGAGAAAACCCAACACCAGATTGGATGGATAGATGATGCGAGACAAACCCAAAAACGAAATAGATGATGCGATACCGAAAGAGCAAGTGAAAGTGAACGAAAGAGATGATGAGTGAACCAAAGAGAAAGAGAAACCGTGAAAATGAAGAGCGCCAAATGAAATTTGCCATCTTCAAACACCCTGATGTTCCGATTATGCCCCTACCTCAATATCAGAAAATGATTTATTTTTTCAAAAACCAGGGCCAATCAAAAAACGCCATGTGGCCGTTGTCAAAATAGTGTTAAAATGGAGTGTTAACGTATCATTTTCCAAAATTCAAATAACTAATTTTAGTGTTTAATATTTATTTTATGATAAAGTATAATTTACTTTTGCCAATCTTAAAATGTTTATTTTCAAATGTGGGTTAACATTATATCATAACATTACATCTCGACTTTTCCTTCACATATATATTTAATCAATAGGAATAATTTATTTTTAAAATTACAAATCTTGGTTTCTTTTAAAAGAAATTACCTAAAATGTCAAGTCATGTTATTTAAACACGATTTTGTTTTGAAGAAATTATTATGCTCATAGAAGATTTTTAACTATAAAAATGAAGTTGTTAAAGAATATGACGACTTTTCTGTAAATTAAAATCCATATCAGCACCTAATTCAATTAATGTTAATTATATTTGATAAGAAGAAATAATCATTCTCTATAACAACTTTAATTAAAATTTCTTGAGTAATTGAATTTTGAATTAAAGTCGTTATTTCTTTCACGACTTCACTTCAAAATTGTCACATATAATAATAATTTCTGTTCAAATTCAATTATACAAAAATCACTATAATGATTTCAATTCAAAATTTAATTATTCAAGAAATTTTAATTGAAATTATAATGTAAAATGACAATTTCTTGTAATTAACATTAATTAAATTAAGTATTCGTGAACTTTGAAGTCATTCACTCTCATAATTCAAAGGCATCCATAAGTAGGATGACTTTTTCAAAATAAAGTCGTGTTTACACAAATCGATCCTATAAATAAGGGTTAAATATGTTTTTAGTCCTTATACCTTGGGACGATTTTGATTTTAGTTCCTCTTTCAAACTAAGATACAATTTAGTTCTTCAACCTTAGAAAACTCTGGTTTTAGTCCTTTTTACCAAATTTTTTAAACTTTATTTGTCGTTTCAAACGCGTTTCTCAGTTAACATTGAAGCAAAAATGTGTCAATGTAAACAATCCAAATGCTATAATGAAATGTGCTTGAAACAGCAAATAAAGTTAAAAAAATTTGGTAAAAAGGACTAAAACCAGAGTTAGGACTAAATTGTACCTTAGTTTGAAAGAGGGACTAAAACCAAAATCGCTCCAAAGTAAAGGGACTAAAGACATATTTAACCCTCTCTTCTTTAAAGGAAATACTGATAATTTTGAAAACAAATTAACCTCATCCAGTTAAACAAAATCACTTGACGTATGTTCAAATTAGAAGACGTATAACTTAGTTATTACTTCATGTTCATGCTAGAAAACCTAGAAATATTTTTTAGGGAATCAAAATCAAGATCTACTTACGATTAAAAATATATTTAGCTCTTTAACATATTAAAATACTTTATAATTTAAAATTAATTTAAATTATTATATTTCATTTCTTTTGCTATTTATAAATTGCACTTTATTCATAAAATATTTTTTACTGAGTAGTCACGTAGTAATGAAATGTGGGAACAGTTGACTTAGCCTCTTGCTGAAAGGAGTTTGTATGAGTAACCAAAGTCATTCATGTTCACACTTAAAAGAAAATATAACAATCAATATCATAAGCTAAAAAAGTGAGCTCCAAAAACAAAGGTGAAGGAAGAGCATGACAGAAGAGAAGGGCTAAATTTATGAACATGCAGAGCTAAGTTTATTCAATTTTGTAGTTGACAATGGAGATAAAGATGAAGCAAAGCCATTATTCATTTTCCCATTCATCATGGGCAAATCAAGTGGCTACATAGCTTTCATCTTGACACAAAAGACATGCATAGACACAGCAAAAAGAAATCCAAATACAAAGGTTTGCCAAAGCAAACTCGTGGAGGCTAAGAATTAACCTCTTTCCCCTCCTTCACATTCAGATGTTGCCACTGTTTGGAGCATCACGATGGCAACACTTGTAATTAACAGAAGTCACCTCCATCACACGTCCACATGTGGGATTTGGGCATGTTATAGTCACTAGAACATCCGCATTATTTTTAACAATAGCACATTGTTGACGAGCGTATATCTCGTTAAGCTTAATCTTATAGTATTCATCGAAAGCCACGTCAAAGCCTTCTTTTTGAAACACTTTGTCTTTCCATGCATCAAACTCAATCAAAGTTTGACGCATAGGCTCACCGTGACCCAGAACCCTCACGTTAGACCCTTTGGTAAGAATAGCCCATCCTTGTTGATCTTGTTTAAGACAAAGCAAGGTCCTCACAATTTTTTGAATCTCACAGTCCACCACATCCTTATGCTTCTTCAGTCTCTTCCTTTCTATTTCGATCCAGAAACGAGGAACAACCCTGGGATCATCCTTCCCCAACTCATAGTGATCTATTATAGTATCTGTGTTCAAGATAGCTGCATGCCCTTTTGTTTTCTCCACTGCCACTGCGAAGTCTTGGATCCACTTTTTGTCAGCTCCTCCATAGATGAAAATATACCTGTCTCCGGTGACCTAATTCACGTTGAAAAATAAAGGTACATAATTAGATAAGTTTCATATGAATCTCTATGATTATTCCTAAAACGTAGTGCACTATTATATCTAACTAACAGCAGTGAACAATGGGTTTACCTGCTGTATTCCAAGATTTGCTTTCTTTGTTGCATCCCAGAACCACTTCCATTTTAGAGTAAGGTCAATGCCATCAGATTTCCTAAAGGGGAACGCGTCGATCCCCCATTGGAAAATCAAGTCCATAGCATCTTCATTCAACGTGTCAGCGAGAGGGGTGAGCACTGGTATAATAGGTTTACCCCTGTAATTAAATTTCTCTTTTATTAGGTCAGTGCCTGGTAGCTCAGTGAAGAACTCCACTGCGTACCATTTGATGGTATCCTTCAACGCATTGAATTTGAGTCTTTGCTTGTCGTCCCAGAAAGTCACAATGGGAATCCATAAAATCTTGAAATCCTCTTTCTTGTAGGTTTTTATTATTTCACTTGGATTTTCCTGTAGTCTGTCGTAGAGTGAATTCAAAAGTGAAATCTCATCTTCAATCTTGTCGAGGCTTGAAATGAACAACAAAACATATTTCTGGTCGAAGACTTCAATATCCTGTTTTGAATACATCAACAAGAAAAAGACATCATCATTAGTTTTGTCGTTAAGATGATTCCAATTTGGCAATATAAGTGAAAAAGGCTTGATTGATTTTTTTCATAAAAATATGTTGACACAGTCGTCAACTTTTGGATAGATTAATCGGCATATTAATATCATATCAAAAGACAGGCAAAAGATGTGGAGTCTAAATTTCTTAGAGACTAACCGTGCTGGTTTTGATGCTGCCATCATATATTTTGACCTTAGATCCATTATGTTGGATCAGAAGCCTTAAGAGTTCTACAATATCTTTGGGATTAGAAAACGCCTTCTTGCGCTTGTAGTATTCATCTGCATAACCTGCAACAAATAGATGTTCTTCTTTTTAGCATCTGATGATCAGTTTCATCATACTCATTGGCTTCCAATAAAATTAAATACAATAAAAAACATAGCGCAACCTTTTTGCTCTCGGCTCAATTTAAGATGGTCCTGGAATCTAGAAGCAGCAGAAGAAAGCCTGTCCACAAAACGTGATAATACATAGTCCCTGAAATACATTAATAAAGAATTTGAGTTATAATCAGTTATAATATATATATATATATATATATATATATATATATATATATATATATATATATATATATATATTCTACACATTTATCACGTAATGCACTAGTGAATTATATCAGTGACAGTTGAGAAGATAACTTACGACACACCAACGAGGTTTCCAGTGGCAGCAATAAGGGAAGAAATTATCCAATATACAACAACAGGAACCTCATGAAGGGCATCAGACAAAGATGGCACATCCAGTATGTCGTAACCAAAAGAAGACAATCTTGTCCACTCTTGGATGTCGTGAAGCACCTTCGTCACTAATGCCACCAAAATGGTGGCAGGGTCCTTTCTGGTTTGAATTTGATTCAGTTGTTTCAAGGAGTTTGTAAGTAGGTTATCTGGTGTTGCAACATCACTGAGGTGCAGAAGATTCCCATACTCCAAAGCGAAAGCAGCTAGAGTCACTAGTGCCTTCGCATCCCACGAGTAGTTTCTGAGGTGATGAAGAATGCACATTGTCGCTTGGTGCACGTAACGTTCACCACGGGGTGTGGTTATCATCTGTTATCATATCATTCTATTACTTGTTTAAAATATTCTTTAAGTATATTAAATCTGTTCTTTTGCAAACGCAAGATCATAATATAATACAAACGAACTCACCCTTTTTGAAAGAACAAAAATAAAGCATTATAATATATGTGGAAATAAAGTAAGGAATAATGATTGTGCCATGAGATAACCTGACAGGAAATCAGCTTCATTGTACGAAACTCTGGTTGGAAAACGGTCTGATAAGCTTTGCTTTCAGTCAACCTTGTCTGTCACTCACGATATAACCAATTAAGTTATAATTAGATTTATATGATAATTAAACTTCCGCAGTGTGAATATTTATAGCTAATATACATTGAAAATGTGATACTAATAAATCTATATAGAAAGAAACAACCTATCAAGGAATATATGCATTTGTTCGGAGGGAGAATGAATGAATG
>NC_028358.1:35057224-35062375 GCF_000741045.1 Vigna radiata var. radiata
ATTGGTAAATGAAGAGTTTGGAAAAAAGACAATATACGAAGTAGCTTCTGCTGGGGCCTTTCAAGGCGTGAAATGTGCCTTCTAGTGTGATTTTCAAAACCTACCCCTTATGGGGTTCATGGGAAATGTGGGATGACAAAGGATATCATAGGCAATTTGTTGCAAGTTCGCAAAACTTTAGAAAAAGATGATGCCGCTTCCCAAATGGGATCAGAAAAATGTTTAGACTTCAAGGAAAGAACAAAAGTACTAACGTAATGTTACTCATCAACAAAGATGCTTCTAGACAGAAATCTTAGAAGATGGACATATGCTAGTACTTATGTGAAATTAAATAATCAACATTATCTTTGCTAAAGCTTTAAAATGATATATCTGTACTCGATAAATGATGTTTCGTCATCTGCGTTATGCACTTTAAATTAAAAGCATGTAATATATTATTAGCTATTGATTGAAAGAAATTAAGTTGAATAGCTTCATTATATATATATATATATTTTGGAATTTAGAGAACCAAAGGGAGCTAAATATAATAAGTAAAAACAGCCGAAGAATAAAAGATGTTGCAGGTAAAACAATAGTATATCATTCAAAAATTTAAAATTATATATAGCATCTTTTCTGTAGAACGTAATTATCACGTATGCGCTTTAATAGTTATAATATCACCTTTTTTTCCTGAGTTAAACCTTTTTAGTCAAGTTCACAAGGAATGTATCATACAACATTATAAATTACTTACGTGTGTGTAACATAATATCAAACTCTTAATTACAAATATCTGTTTATTAGTTATCGTTATACCGTTTCGTTCGGTCTAAAATAATAGAATATCACCGGTTTTAGAAAGGCTGCTATTATTCTTTGGTATGCTTATATCACATCCGAATATTTGTATATACAATTCAATCATTTGAACCGTGAAGTTTAACTATAATTGAATGTGATAAAACATTTCAGAACTTCAAACATGACAAGAAAATCTAAGTGACATGGAGAATAAAAATGAAAAATTTAGACAAAATATAAGAAAAATATATATAAACTTATTATCTTGAGATTTTAGATAAAAAAAAAGTAATATAAAATCTCTTATATAAATTAGGGTTATGTATCATTAGGAATGAGTATCTTTAATGTTTCTCTTTAGAAAGAACCAACAAAACATAACTTTGTTCGGCTTGTTCTTTTCTTAGATCTCGGTAATTGATACATTTGGTTGGCTTGGCCCAGATGCTTTATATTACACTTTGTTGAGAGCAACATATATTTGGGAATCTGGTTTAAGGAAAAGCAAAGGTCTTCAAAATCCTTGAATCTCAATCCATGGTCCCTTGCTGTTTCTTTAAATTCCTACTTTCTATGCCAATCCTAAATAAATGAGCAATGATGGGAGTCATCTTTTGTGACGTGAAAGTGTTAGAGATAGGGAAGTGCGTCAGATCAAGATGAGGATTGCTATAGGCTTACCACTTATGTTTTTTTAGTTGGTAGTGCTAGAATAAAAGATTGTAATTAGGCCCAAAACCCGAATCCATCATAATACTTAAGCACTTGTAAAGAGAGCTCTCAAAATGGATAACCCGGTTTGACCCGGCCCGGCTCATCACGGTTGATCACTTAGTGAGTCAACCCAACCCAGTTCATTTATTAGCGAGTTAGAAAAATCTGAACTCGGCTCGACCCACCATGGATTAGTGGGTAAACAGGTTGGTGGGTAAACGGGTTGGCTCACTAGCCCATTTAATTACAATTTTTTTAAATAAAAAAATTACAAAATTTTTATATTCAAATTTAAACAAATTTCTCAAAAAGTAATGTTAAACTGAAAACAATTCAAAATAATAATAAAAACATGTCATAAAAAAACAAACACAAAAAACATAAAAAATAAATGAGAGCAAGTTTCGTGAATGAGAGCAAGTTCCGTGAGAGTGATTTGTGAGAGCAGGGGTTACTTTGTTTGGAATATACAGTGAGTGAAGAGAGTATTTTATTTTTTGGGTTTCATAAATAAAATAATAAATTAAAAAAATAAAATTTGGTAGATGGGTTGGCGGGCCAACCCGACCCACCACGGGTTCAACCCGTATGAACCAGATTTAAATGAGTCAGGTTGAAATCTGACTCACATAAAAAAAATTCAATTTTTTCAAACCCAACCGGGTCCAAACCCGTGGTGAGCCGGGTTGACTCGTGGGTTATGACCCATTTTGACGGCTCTACTTATAAACAATCCGAAGAATGGAAAACAATAATAATAATAAAAATTGAGTGAATAGATAAATTGTGATTCACTACTTAGAAATTGAAAAATTAAGTTCCTGTCCAAAAAATGTGAAAGGACCCAGAAGAAAAGAGATAAAAAAAAATTAATTACTATTTTGGTCATAAATAATATTTATGGTTTTGATTTGATTTGTTCGAATATTTTTGTATTCGTTAGATCAAGTCTCATTTTTGTGTTAAATGTTTAAATTTAGTTCTTTAAGTTACATTTGAATAAACGGAGTTGAGTTGGCGTTAATGTCCCATTAATTGAATTAAATTTATCTTTCAATTTAAATTTTAAAAAAAATGCATATTTTAAACTAATATTTTTTTTTTAATTTTGATCAAAATGTGTCCTATCCATAACATTGAACTTGACTTTTGACTAGAAGAACCAACTCATCCTTTAAAGAAAAACAAAAATAAAATATTACAATGTAAATGTCAACCTTTTATTGTAATTTTAAAATTTTAATATTTAAAAAAATTAAAATAACGTATTTTTTCTAGTTAGTTTATTTATAATTTTAATTCCTCTAAAAATATTAATATTCTGATATGAAGTTTAAATTAAATTATTAATATATTTTATATCTTTTAAATTAATTTTTCTACTTAAATAATTTTTTTAATAAATAGTATTTTTATTTTTTATTTTTTCATAAAATGAAACAGGTTTTGTAATTTTTTTTATTGGTAAATAGACAGAGTTCAACTAATTTTTAAGTTAGTATCATGTTGATTTTAACAGATTGAACCAATCTTATATTTGAATAAGAAAACATTGTCCAATTTTTAAATAAACTCGAATTCAATTGAGTAAAAAAAATATAGAATCTAAATTAAATACCTTGACATATGTGTAACACTAATATATTATACAATATTACGTGACATTATCACCGTCACATTACATGACATTAACACAGATACATGAATGAAAACTTAAAAAAAAAAATTATAAACTAAAAGGTAATATTTACATTTAAGACATTAACTTGAATTCAATGTCATTTATTTATACAAATCTTAACAAGAAATACTAAATTAAATCAATTTAGCAGAAAATAAGACTTAATTGAACAAATATTGAAAACATAATAGTAATTAAAAAATAAAATAGGATATGATTAAATAAGGTAGCATTAGAAGATAGTCTCGTATTTAAAATTCTGATTCACCTACTTCTAGCTCATGACCCCTTGGACTCACATTATACTTTCAAGAAAAAAATATAAAATTGTAATATATATTTTTTTTTACTACAATAATAGTATCAATAGGTGATGTTGATGGTTAAAACTAGTTTTCGAAAAATGATTTTATAAAAGTTTTGTAAGAACATATTTAAATAGAAGGTTGAGCTTTAACAAACCAGACAAATAATACTTTTCAGAATTATTGTATTATTTTTATAGTACAAAAATCATATATTTATCTATAACGTTAAATAACTTTCAAATAAGTTATCGCGGAGGTTACGTTGGATTTTAAAAATAGAACTCATCATATAAAATTAAACTACTTAAATTCACTCATATCTCATATTTTGAATTAATATATCATTTCTAAAATAAAGCTTTTATAAAGGGACCCATTAGCGGGTTAATTTATCTATATATTTTTCTATGGAATAGACCTTTTAAGTGACAAATTTATCAATCTGATGTAATTTTATTTGAAGAATATCGAGAAAAAAACATTATTTTAAAAAAAGATTAAATATATTTCAAAATTTTGAACTTCTATATAAAATAAAATTCGATTTTATCATAAAAATTAATATATTTTAATTTTAAAATTTTAAAATTAAATAATATTATAATATCAAAATAAAACATTACATAGTGTTAAAAGAATGATTAGGTAAAACAAAACTTTCACAAAGAAAAAATCTATTTCTATAAATCTGTCTAACTTATTTTAAGTGATGATCACAAAAGAAAAAACAATAAAAGCAAAGATATATATATATATATATATATATATATATATATATATATATATATATATATATATATATATTCTACACACTTATCACGTACGTCAACATGCACCAGTGAATTATATCAGTGACAGTTGAGAAGATAACTTACGACACACCAACGAGGTTTCCAGTGGCAAGGGAAGAAATTATCCAATATACAACAACAGGAACCTCTTGAAGGGCATCAGACAAAGATGGCACACATCCAGTATGTCGTAACCAAAAGAAGACAATCTTGTCCACTCTTGGATGTCGTGAAGCACCTTCATCACCAATGGCACCAAAATGGTGGCAGGGTCCTTTCTGGTTTGAATTTGATTCAGTTGTTTCAAGGAGAGTGTAAGTAGGTTATCTGGTGTTGCAACATCACTGAGGTGCAGAAGATTCCCATACTCCAAAGCGAAAGCAGCTAGAGTTACTAGTGGCTTCGCATCCCACGAGTAGTTTCTGAGGTGATGAAGAATGCTCATTGTCGCTTGGTGCACGTAACGTTCACCACGGGGTGTGGTTATCATCTGTTATCATATCATTCTATTACTTGTTTAACTCACCCTTTTTGAATGAACAAAAATAATGCATATTAATATATGTCCAAATAAAGTAAGGAATAATGGTTGTGCCATGAGATAACCTGACAGGAAATCAGCTTCATTGTACGAAACTCTGGTTGGAAAACGGTCTGATAAGCTTTGCTTTCAGTTAACCTTGTCTGTCACTCACGATATAACCAATTACGTTAATTAGATTTAAATGATAATTAAACATCCGTAGTGTGAATTATTTATAGCTTATATACATTGAAAATGTGATATTACCTATAAATCTATACATAGAAAGAAACAACCTATCAAGGAAGATTTGCATTTGTTCGGAGGGAGAATGAATGAATG
>NC_028358.1:35062815-35072311 GCF_000741045.1 Vigna radiata var. radiata
ATTGGTAAATGAAGAGTTTGGAAAAAAGACAATATACGAAGTAGCTTCTGCTGGGGCCTTTCAAGGCGTGAAATGTGCCTTCTAGTGTGATTTTCTTAACCTACCCCTCATGGGATTCATGGGAAATGTGGGATGACAAAGGATATCATAGGCAATTTGGTGCAAGTTCGCAAAATTTTAGAAAAAGATGATGCCGCTTCAACATCAGAAAAATTTAGGCTTCAAGGAAAGAACTAAAGTACTAACGTAATTTTACTCATCAACAAAGATGCTACTAGACAGAAATCTTAGAAGATGGACATATGAGAGTACCTAAGTGAAATTAAATAATCAACATTAGCTTTACTAAAGCTTTAAAGTTATATATCTGTACTCGATAAATGATGTTTCGTCATCTACGTGATAGAAAATCATAAACCAAACACCGCCTTAATTAATATTTATTTTATTTTATTTTTCAATTTTATCGTGCAAATAGATACAACTTAAATTTTAATAAAGTGAAATTTTTCATGAAAAGCACAACCTCAATTTATAATATCTTTCTTCATCGAAATCACGAGTGATAAGATTGAGTTGAGTTATTTTTATATTGTACTGAAGTAGTCCACCGCCAACACGACTTTGACATTAATGAAATTCGTCTGCCTGAGTCAGCTGCATGAGTACTATATATTATTTTCTTCTTCTTGTTCAAACCACGATCCCTAGAGTTTAGCAACATGGTTAAAATCCTTATATATCGATCACCGTTCCAACTCATATTATTGGAGCATGTAATACTACCTTTATTCAATGAAAATCAACTACCATACACACAAAAAAAAAAGTCATTATTTAGTTTCAACCCATTGAAGGGCAAACAAAGTAGCTATTGGACAATACATATGAAGTAAACAAGGAAAGTTACATTGAAACTCCATATTTAAGCAGAGCAGAGTTTGAAAGATAATCGTTGACTTGTGGTGAAATCAGACACTGCAACCGTTTGCACTACCATGACAGCACCTATACTGAATTGATGTCACTTCCATGACTCTTCCACATGAGGTATTTGGGCAAGTTATGGTGGCTAGAACACTTGAAGTGTGATCATATGGGCGACTGGCATATCTCTCTTTCACCACATCATAATGTTCTTTGAAGGCAACATCAAAGGTTTCTTTCTCGAGCACCGTGTTTTTCCATTTCTCAAATTCAAGCACAGTTTGATACATAGGCTCACCATGACCCAGTAGCTTTAAGTTACGCCCCCTGCTAAGAACAACCCATCCCAGTGGATCTTGTTTAAGGCAAAGCAAGGTCCTCACAACTTCCTGAATTTCACAGTCCACTCTTCCCTTGCACTCCTTGTTCTTCTTCTTCCCATCAAGACCGATCCAAAATGAGGGTACATGATCAGGGTTATGCTCCCCCAGCTGATACCTCTCTATGTTAACGTCCACATTATTGATCTCATGCTTCTCAATCTTTCCAATTGCGTTCTTCATGTTTTGGATCCAATTACTGTCGTTACCTCCATAGATGAACACGCAACTTGTATTATCCCTTCCCAACAGCTGGTAATTCACGTCGTGAACATATATTAAGTACAGTAACAAATTAGTTAGAAAATAATAAACTAAACCAAATGCAAATCATTTGATTCATGGATATAGCTGTGTGTTCGAATTAATGATTCTTGTAAGAAAAAATTTCCATATGTTACATACAATTGTATATTTGCGCTTACCTTTGCTTTGTCATCTGTTTTCTCCAATAAATTCCAAAACCATTTCCATTTTTTGTTGAGATCATCAACGTCAGTTTGCCTAAAAGGAAACGCTTCGATCTCCCACTCAAAAATAATATGCAATGCATTCTCATTTATTATCTGACCTTGGGGGTTGATCACTGTCACTATAGGCTTGCCATCGTATTTAAGTTTCTGCACTATTATCTCGTATCCTGGTAACTTTTCAAAGTACTCCAACACGTGCCATTTCATGCTTTTCTTCAAATTATAAAACTTCTCCCTCCTAGTGTTATCGGTGTTCCAATCATCCACAACGGGGATCCATAAGATCCTGAAATCACCTTTCTTGAAACCTTTTATTTCTTCTCCTGCATGCTCTTGCAATCTCTTGTATATGGAACTCAAAAGCAAAATCTCATCTCCAATGCTGTCGAGACCCGAAATGAACAGCATCACGTATTTCTGCTTGAACACTTGAATACCCTGTTTCGTAAATTACACAAGACATGAAAAGGTCATCATAATTTACATTTAATGCATTCAAGGGGATTTTGATGTATTAGTTTATTTTGAATGAATTTCTCTTTTTTGAGAACTTTTTAAATTGAAGACTAATTTTCAAATATCTAAAATAAATTAAAGGGAAAACTTGTCACGAAATTTATAAAAATAGTAATTGTTACTGTAAGTTTAGTCTAACGCGAGTGTCTGGTTTAACACAAACATTTTTAATTTGGACGCCGTCTTCAAATATTTTGGGTATGGAAGTTCCGCTGTCAGACGCAGGAATAATCAGAATGTCCAACAGATCCACAACATCTTTAATTTTAGGATATCTAATATCGAAACGGATTTTGTAATCTTGTATCCTCCCTGCAACAAATTAATGAAAACAATATCCTATTAGTATTTGAGGTAAAAATTCCAAAGGATTGGATGAACAGAAAGCCTTTAAACCCATGTATACCTATTTCCCATCTGCCATTTTCCATATGGGTCTTCAACTTGATCACAATCTTATTAAGCCTGTCTTTAAAGTTTGATAATTTATGCTCTCTGAAACCAAAAAAGTTAAGTAAAAGTCCATTTATATTCTGCAACAGTTAACCTTGTCTTGTTAAAGTGAAACAAGGCGAGATTCTTTAAATAAACTTTAAAGTTCTGTAATACTGATAAGATAATTAAAAAAAAAAAAAACAAACATATTATCAGAGTCACATTTTTACTACATTCACTTCTATTTCCAGATTATGTAAATTAGTTTGCAATGAAAAGGACTTACGATATACCGACGAGGTTGCCAACGGAAGCAACAATGGAAGCAATTGTCCAGTAGACAGCAAGAGGGATCTCTTGCATGGCAGCTAACAATGAAGGCACTGCCTCAGTGTCGTAATCCATAGCAGACCATTTTTCCCACAGATTGATGTAATTTAGCACTTCCCCTAAAACTGTGACCAGATCAGTCATGTCTGCAGGGACCTTTCTGCTAATTTGGACTTGGTTAAGCTGCTTCAAAGAGTTCCCGAATTGATCTGCTACTTGAATACGATCAAGCCGCCAAAATTCCCCATATTCCAAAGAGAATGCAGCTAGAGCTATCACCGCCTTCGCACCCCACGAGAATCCACTCAGTTGCTGAAGAATCTTGAGTGTTGTCTGGTGTGCACATTCTGGACTTCCACGTGTGGTTATCATCTATTGCTCGTTGATAGCCGTTACCATAATCAATTATCAGCACCACAAAAAAAAAAAAAAAAAAAAAAAAAAAAAAAAAAAAAACCCATAAAGTAAACTCATAATATGATATGCTAATAACCTGACAAGAAAGCTGCTTCAGAGTAGGGAAGTCTGGTTTGAAACTTGTGACAGAAACCTGTGACATATCACCACCCAGTTAAACATTTACATGTGTTATTTGTTTAGACATAATGATGTCATATGCATGCTAAGGTTAAGGTGTAACAACGACGAACGAATTTTAGATAAATTTGTAAACGCTAATTACAGTAGTTGCTGAAACTTGAGCTGAGGCGGAGTTGAGAATGTTGGACACAAGGTTGAAAAGGACATCCCCATCGTACTCTTTGTCGTCATTGACGTGAGTGAGATAAACCTTGTAGCGGATCTGAGAATCTTGGAGCTCAAAAGGGTTGGGGAGTTGGTCTTTCTGCTGTGAAGTAGTGACACTTGCGGATGGGTTGAGTAATGCCAAAGCCATGGTGATTACTGATTTGTATCTTCTGAGGAAGTTTGAGTTTGATAGCAGAGGAAACCTTGTCTTGTGATGAAGAGGCTATTGCTACCACATTTATATACGCAGTTTACCGGTGAAAGACAAAACACTATGTTGCTTCTGAAGTGGACAATGATATGAGCGTGAAACATGTGGAATGCTGGGAATTTTGTGATATACCCTCCCGTAATTATGATTATTTAGGTACTTAGTCAAATTACGCGCCGTATATAATTACTCTTTTACATGAATTATTATAATTTAGAAAAGGATATATAAAAGCCCAAAATGAAATACGAAAAACTCAAATATATATACAGAAAGAAAACTTATATATATATATATATATATATATATATATATATATATATATATATATATATATATATATATATATATAGGTTTCTAAAAGTAATAATGTGCATATAACTTTACTCTTCAAGCTCTGCTTTTTGTTTGTATCTTTCAATGGCTTGTTCTTTTTTGGTTAGAGTGTGAATTTGAAGGTGAAGAGAGTTTCGCTTTAATACTTTCATTATAATTTATTTTGAAATTTTAGGTAGTTTACGTAAAGCTTAATCTGATTTAAAACTTAAATAATAGATCTGCTAATAGTGGATTATAAAAAGTATTCATAATTTTTTTATTAGCTTTTATTAGTAATTTCATCACTGAATTAGTAATTTGATCTTTATTTAAGTTTATAATTTACTTATATTTTTATATAATATTTTTATTCAATTAAATATTTATTTTTTAAAATATTTTATTAAATATAGTGGTGTCAAAATAGGTTAGAACTCTCGGGTTAACCTGGTCAACTACGGATTCTAGTCAGGTTGAGTTTAAAAAAAATGAATTTTTTTTATACGAGTTAATTTTCAATGTGACTCACTTAGAACCCGACTCACTCAAATTAAACCCGTAATGAGCCGGATTTTTTATTTTATGTTTCAATATCATTAATTAATATTTTTTTATTGTATTATAAATGGAAATAAAGAAAAAAATGCTTCAAGAAAACAAAATATTATAAAATTTTCCATTCAATACTTTAATATTATAAATGGATAAATAAAAAATTATCAATATTATAAACTTATTAATTGGTTTTTTAGATTTGTTTTTGGATTATGAGTTGTATGTTAATTTTTTTTTATTTTGAATTGTATCATTTCGTTCGTCAAGTTTGGTTGACTTACTAAATGACCAATTCATGATAAATCAGATCAGTTAATCTAAGTGACCCGTTTTGACATAACTGAATAAATATGTTCATTAAATATAACATATCAAAATATGGATTAGTTTTTATTTTTAGAAGGTCTTTGATTTTTGTTTTTCTTTCACTTCCACCATCTTTCACCATATTTTTTTCTTTCTTTCTCTTTTCTCCATCGTCCACCTTCCATTTCTCTTTCTCCCTTTTTCTTCTCTTCTTCAATACCCTTTTCCTCTTACTCCCTTTCTCCCTCTTTTAGGTTTACTTGATATGAGCGTGAAACGTGTGGAATGCTGGGAATTTTGTGATATATACCCTCCAGTAATTATGATTATTTAGGAATGTGAGTCAAATTACGCGCGGTATAATTACTTTTTTACATGAATTATTATTATTTAGAAAAGGATATACAGAAGCCCCAAAATGAAACTCAAATATCTTCACAGAAAGATATATATATATATATATATATATATATATATATATATATATATATATATATTAAATAGCTTTCTAAAAGTAATAAATGTGCATATAAGTTTACTCTTCAAGCTCTGCTTTTTGTTTGTATCTTTCAATGGTTTTTTTTGTTAGAGTGTGAATTTGAAGATGAAGAGACTTTCGCTTTAATACTTTCATTCATTTTACTATAATTTATTTTGAAATTTGGGTAGTTTAGGTAAAGCTTAATCTGATTTAAAACTTAATAATAGAGCTGTTAATAGTGGATTATAAAAGGTATACATAATTTTTTTATTAGCTTTTATTAGTAATTTCATGATTGAATTAGTAATTTGATCTCTATTTAAATTTATAATTTACTTATATTTTTATGTAATGTTTTTATTCAATTAAATCGTTATTTTTTAAATATTCTATTAAATATGTTGTTAATAAAGTGTTTTACGTATCAAAATTTGAAATATCTTTTATCTTTAGAATTTTTTGTTGTTGTTCTCCCTTCACTTTCATAGTCCTTCCATGATTTTTCTTTTTCTTTCTATATTTTCCATCCTCTACCTTCCATTTCTCTTTTTCCCTTTCTTCTTCTCTTCTTTAATATCCTTCTCCTCTTTCTCCCTTTCTCCTTCCCTTAGGTTTTTATGATTTATAGATTGTTGTTTAAATTTTGGTTGAAATTGAATGTGTTCGTTGATTATTAGCTATTTCAAATTTGAAGTTATGTGTGAGAGATGCGTATGAGATGTTTGAGAAGGTTTTTGGTGTATGTAGGATGATGAAATGAGATATGGTGATGATTTCTATTAAATTATGGT
This sequence comes from Vigna radiata var. radiata, assembly GCF_000741045.1. Taxonomy (NCBI): domain Eukaryota; kingdom Viridiplantae; phylum Streptophyta; class Magnoliopsida; order Fabales; family Fabaceae; genus Vigna; species Vigna radiata. The sequence continues at coordinate 35,069,286 of NC_028358.1, forward strand.
ATTCCACCTACAATTAGATGGAACATATTCTCAAAATTTGATCAAATATACTTACATCCTTCTTGAAAAATAGTGATAACTTAAAATTATTCTAATCAATTTATAAATTTCAAATCTGTTTCTGGTACTTTTAATATATTTGAATTTTTTTATATAAAAAATCCAACTTATTTTGTGATCTAGTAGGATAGTTAAACGTAATGTGTTATTATCTATTAATCTGGAAAACTTGTATTTAAAAGTAATTTATTCTATAATGATATTATTCTTTAAATTTTCTTTTATATACATGTATGAATGAATGAATAAACAAGTTTTCAAACAACCTCAAACTTTGGTACAATTGCTTTTTTCTTTTTCTTTTTTCTTGATTAAGCTCAGGCTTGCTTTGGCATTATATAAATTCATTGATTCTGAAACGTCTGAAAGTATAAGAAAGGTTAAAAAAGAAATTAATTCGTTATAAGGAAGCTTCGATCTTTTTCTTTATTAAGAACCCTTTTCTTTATGGACCAGTTAGCAATTGAAGTATTCTATAAATGTGTGTTTTCTCTTTTGTATTATCCGTGTTCTTCAAGTTTGTTTGCATAATTTTCCAATTATATAAATATATGTTTGTGTGCAATTGAGGTGAGACACTTTGTTTCATCCATATGAATGCTACGGTCGTACGAAAAATTAAAAAGGAATTTGGAATGTTGATGTTTCTTCGACTGAAGAAGGTTTACAGAGGACAAACTGTCACAACATTCTATTGGATCGAACTACAAGGATTAAGGGGTTAATGATATGATGGATTCTTATCATTCTCATTAACGATATTTTCTTAAAAGTGTCAAACTATAATTACAAAACAAAAGCTCAAAATAAAAAAATGAAAGTAATGCACAATGATGTAAAATAGCTTTACAACTAACCCATCCAACATCTTTATAGGAGTAACTTACATTAATTACTTACAAACAAAAGTATTAATTTTGTTTAGAAATAACCCTAAGATTATTAGTCTTAGGTACACTTTATGTAGATAATAAGTTGTTTAAAATTCGAAAAATATCCTTAAATTCAAGTCATTAAGCAAATAAAAAAGCTATTATCATTAAAGAATTATATCTATTTTTTTAAAATTTAAAACTAAAATATATCAAAATTTAAAATAAAACAAATTTTACTTTTAAATTTAAAAATTAAAAACACATTTAATTTTAATTTATTTATAGGTAATATTTGCAAACAATTTTGTCTTGTTTATAAATATTTATATTAAAAAATATTTAACTTTATTTTTATATTAACTAAAACAATAATATATATATATATATATATATATATATATATATATATATATATATATATATATATATATATATAAAGATATAAAAGAAAATTAATAAATAATACAAACAATTTTCATATAAAATATTTACACATTTGTCACTATTGCTTAATATGATTATTTTTTTCAGTTTTTTTAATTAAAAAATTAGAATAAATCTAGCATATATTTATTTTATCACTGATTTCCGTCACTTCACAAACAAATTATGGATCAGAATAATAAAGATCCCATTAAGTTTACTAAGTCGAATTTTCTTTTCAGTTTCCAATCAATTAAAATTTAGTTTGAAGTTTTTCTTACTTCAAATCATTTTTAAATGTCTTGTATTTTCAATTCTTTTTATTATTTTAGAATTATTATTATTATTGTCTCATTGGATAAAATAACATATTATTAAACTAAAAAAAATCTTCAAATTATTTTGAAATATCTCTAGACGTTGAAATTGATTCTTAACTTTTGAATAGTTAAATTTTGAGATTTGTGATGAATACAAATCGTATTGGTTTGCTTTAGGTGTTATAAATGCATGATTGATAATTAAAATTGTTGTCTTGATAGCAAAAACATGTTGTGTTAGAGGTATAAAACTTGTTTGTATAGATAAAAGGGAAAGAAATGGAGTTAAAACTATTTTATGAATTTATCGATTATATATATATATATATATATATATATATATATATATATATATATATATATATTATTTGAATATCAAAATTATTATTTGAATAACACTTATGTGATTATATTTATTATAGAATATTGTTCAAGTTTTCTTTTTGTCATTTAGACAATAAATTTCCTTTGTGGTTTGAAGTTTATACGATAAAAAAATAAAATAGTTATCTATTTCAAAATACTTTTATTGCTCAAGTGATGTGAGGTCTATAAAGTGATAAAGAGTTCATGATTAGAAGAAGTTTGTAACATGAATCATTAGTCTCATTCTTGAAATGTAGTAAGGTTGAGTGTTTGGGAGAGAGAATTTTAATATTGACTTTTTTTTTTCTAATGAAAGCATATACTTTAGGTGTTAGTTTTATGCTTAAATAATATATTTTCACTAAAACATAATACTCGCAAATTAAGCGAGAAAAAAAATTGTATAAATTTATTCCCTTCAACAAAAATATCACTCAAATATGAAGATGATATTGATATAATGCGAAAAAATTTGTCAACCTAATTATGTGGGTTATCCTTTAAACAATATATTTATTATCCAACTTTCATTCATATCTGTCTAAAATCTATTATTTAAAATTAATATATTCCACGAGGGGTTAATTTAAGTTGAATATTATTACAGATATGCAATCACAATGTGATTAATAAATATAGGATGATGATGAAAGATGTTTTGATGTTCTTAGTAACAACTATAATGGTATTATTAAACTAAATATCATAAATTATGTAGGTAGTATTGAGGGAAGTACTAGTAGGTTGATAATTTATAATATGAATGTTATTATAAATTTGATTAGATTTTGAGTTCTATTGACACATGTAGACAAACATATTATTTTGTGAGAGTCTATTCAAATTTATAACTTTAAATCAAGGTGAATATTCGTTAATACTAAGATATATACAAAATTATTTTATCATATAAAATTGTTATAGATTATATTATATTACATTATATATATATATATATATATATATATATATATATATATAT
>NC_028358.1:35072371-35092546 GCF_000741045.1 Vigna radiata var. radiata
ATATATATATATATATATATATATATATATATATATATATATATATATATATATATATATATATATATATATATATTAACATTATTTTTCTTATATACTTAACTGAATAATTTGTTCATTCTTATATTATGTTTGTGTTATATTATTCTATTATAATCCTATTTCAACATCAGAAATAATTATTTTAATAAAACTAAGTATCAAAACATATGTATACTCTTTTTATGACATATTTATTTTATTGCATAACGCAATGTAAATATATGATGAAATAAGTAACCAAGACGATAATATATATTTCGTATGTTTAATTAAACTTAAAATGGACGTTACAGATTGTGCTTTGGGTGTATTTCGAACCAATCGAATAAGTTTTTTCCATCAATGAAAAAAAAAAAGTAGTCGAAATTAAGTATTGTATACGAAGGAGAATTGATGCCACAAAGTAATAAGGAACAAAATAAATAGAAATGTAAATGTGGATTAAAAAAAAAGAAAAAAAGCGTAATTTATAACTTTATTGAAAAAAGAAATTGGACTACAGAGGGACAGAGACAAGAGAGTCTTATTCTAGCTTTGTCTACCCATTGAAGGGGTAAACCAGGTTGGCGTATAGTGTAGTATAGTATCTCACACGATGCATAGTAAGCAAAGAAAAATGGGAGCAGAACTTGGAAGTTGAAGAAAGAAGAAAAACGAAACTGTTGAAAGTCAACAATTCAAAGCATCATCACGATGGCAGCACTTGTAGTTAACAGAAGAGACCTCCATGACACGGCCGCACGTGGGGTTGGGGCATGTGATGGTAGCTATGACATTTGAAGTTGAAGTATAGTCCTCGCATGGTTGAATGGCAGATATCTCTTTTTCCTTGGCGTCGTAGTACTCCTTGAAGGCAATGTCGAATCCTTCTCTCTCAAAGACTTTACCTTTCCAGTTTTGAAACTCCGCCACTGTCTGGTATACAGCCTGCCCATGGCAAAGGTGCTTAATGTTATGCCCTTTGCTCAGAATGGCCCATCCTTGTGGGTCTCGTTTCAAGCAGAATAAGCACTTGACAATTTTTTGAATCTCGCAGTCCACAGCCTCTTGGTGTTTCTTGTTCTGCTTCTTCCTTTCCACGCCAATCCAGAAACTCGGAACACTGTTGTTGGGTTCACTCTTCCCCTTCCCCAGTTGATAGTACTCTATTATAATATCCGCTCGCTGGATACTCTCGTTCATTTTTATCCTTGACAGTTCGTGTGTGAAGTTTTGGATCCATGCACTGTTGCTACCTCCATAGATAAAGATGTATCTGTTCTCCTTAACCTGATTCACATCGTAAATTAAATAAGAAATGCTTCTTTAATCCCATTTTACCGACATAAATTGAAAAATGCAGGGTACCTGCAGTCCTGGTGTTGCTTTTAAGATTAAATCCCAAAGCCACTTCCATTTTAGAGTGAGTTCTTCACCATCAATTTTCCTGAAAGGGAAGGCTTCTATCCCCCATTCAAAGATCACTTCCAGGGCGTTTTCATTCATTATTGTACCTCTGGGGCTCAACAACGGGGCAATTGGCTGAATATCAAAATTCAACCTTTCTCTATCCTTTATTATCTTCAACCCTGGTAACTCGTAAAAGTATTCCACCACGTAAAATTTGATGCCACTCTTCAAAGCTTTGAACTGTTCCCTACTGCCCTCGTTCCACTGTTCCACAATGGGGATCCACAAAATCTTAAAATCTTCTTTCTTCAAACCTTTTGCTTCTTTTGGATCCTCTTGCAGTCTGTCGTACATTGAATTCAAAAGCGAAATCTCATCTTCAACGCTGTCCAGACCCGAGATGAAGAGCAGCACGTGTTTCTGCCTGAACACTTCAATGCCCTGTTTGTGGCATAAAAAAAAATCAAAAACACAAACATAATCACTCAACTCGGTTTCTCTCCATCCATAATTAGGTTGCAACAATACCCAGTTAATACTTTTATTGCAACAAAAGTAACGAACTAACCTTTGTAACTAGGTTGCTCCCTTGAAATATCTTGGGATTCTCAGGCCCCTTTTTTTGAGGGTAGATCAGAGCCTTCAAAAAGTCTACAATATCTTTAGGCCTGTCAAAGATGTTCCTGATGATAACGTAATCTCGTACATTGCCTGAACAAATAAAGACAAACTCTTATTATACCGTTATAACAACCTTAATCAGTCTCCAAACTCCAAAGGATTTAAGGAACAGGAAACAAATAATTTATCAACCTATTTGCACACTGCAATGTCCAAGATGCGTTGTCAATTTCTCAACAGCAGCGGAAAGCCTGAATTTGTATTCTGATAACTTATAGCTCCTGATCAAAACAAACAATGTAAGTTATACAATAAGATCAATGTTTTTCAGTTCGAGTCCTGAGTTAAAAACTTGGATATGAGTTGACTAGATGAAAACTTACGATACACCGACAAGGTTGCCAGTGGAAGCAACAGTGGCAGCAATTGTCCAGTATACAACAACAAGGATGGCTTGAAAGGCTTCTGTCAAGTCAGGCACGTCCTCTGGATCATAACCATCAGCAGCATACCTTGCCCACTCTTTGATTTGCTGAAACGCTGTCACTGTGTACGTGACAAGTTCGGCAACAGCAGATACATTCCTGCTCTGAACTTGATTCAGCTGCCTCAACGAGTTTCCAAGCACATCGTTTGTTTGAAACTGAGAAAGGTGCACGAAACTCCCGTACTCCAAAGACAGAGCAGCTATTGCTATCAGCGCTTTCGCATCCCAGGAATAGCATTTCAGATGTTGAAGTATCCACATTGTTGTCTGGTGTACGCAGTGCGCAGCAGCACGTGTGGATATCATCTGTGTCATGGTTTGTATATAATTGTCAAATTAAATACTAACCACACCTATTAGATTTAGATGATCTACCATAACATGTGCTTAAAAATTAACCTGGCAAGAAATCAGCTTCAGTGTAACGAATTCTGGTTTGGAACTGCTTGCGGAAATCAGAGATTGGCTCTGTAAAACAATTAGAAAGTTGAAAGTTAGCTACTCCATATAGCTATTCTATACAGTGCATTATGCTCTAAAAAAATATAAGGGACATTAAATTAAAACATTTGTAATAATTAATCAACGATGCTATTTGTATTACTGAAAAACTGAATATGATGAACATTAGAAATAAAAAATAGTCGACAAAATGGATGGGAATTACCCGAAGGACAATGTTGGAGACAAGGCTGTAAAGTTTATCTGTGTCGCAAATTTCATCGTCATTGAGGTGGGCTAGATAAACAATGTCGAGGATCTGATCGTCAGTAAGATCAAATGGATTGGGCAAAGAGGCACGATGTTGGATGGAAGCTGTGCCACTTTGAGGAATCAAAGCGGTAGTTGAAGTTCCATTAGACAATGCCATGGTGATTCAATGTGGAAGTAGTATCCTCTTGTATTATGCTTTGCTCTGGCTTTGGTGGTGATGATGCTCAACTTATATATAGGTGGAGTGCGTGTGAGTTTTCCTTAAGCACAGAGATATCTCAACTCAAGAAAAGAAGAGGGACAGAAAAAGAGACAGAGACAGAATAATATGTAAAGTAGCTTCTGATACGGTGATTTCTAAACGTGAAGCATGCTGCGGCAATGTGGAGTTCACAACAAGGCCCTGCAGCTTTCTCAAGCTATCTCAGTTAACTGTGACATCACAAGACTAAGGATATAATTGGGATTTTGTACAAACTGCTGCAGGGAATTTATTTATTTTTCTTGTGTCTCAAGTTAATACAGCCAAACTTTTACTTTTGGGATTATATGCCAAAAACAAAAAAGTTCTATATATTTCCAGCTATGATAAAATGCTATGTCCATTTTATATTGTTGCTTATTTCCGATAAAGATATATTCAAGAATGTACAAGGTGTTTATATGAAATTCTTATTAGTTCACATGTGATTTTTACTGGTAACATTTTTTTTTTATTTCACTCGTAATTTTGAAAATTTTATAACAGTTTTATAACAAACTATAGATTACAAATTTATTATTTCGCTATATGTTTCTTTTGTGATAGTTATTATCATCCTCATAAACAAAAATGGTAAAAAAAATACATAGTTATGTTTTTTTTTTTACTTGAATCAACATATAACTATTAGAAAACTATAAATTGGAAAAGAATATATAATATTAGGTTGGATAGAAAAAATAAATATATTTTTAAGTATTTTTATAATTATTTCATCTGAAGTATAACTTTATTTCTATAACATCACTTATTGGTGCAAAATTTGATGTTATACATTTGAAACTCCAAATAAAATAAGTTATTTATATGATGAAATACTAAAATAGATGTACTGATTATAATCAAATGTATCATCTTTATGTTCGTTAATGTGAAATAATAATGAAAATGTTAGTTATTAAGTGAATCTATATCGTCATTTGCTTCTTAACAACAAAATATCATAGATTTTAATGAATAATAACATGGTCACAAACTCTAGAACTAAGTGAATTTCATATATCTCTCGACAATCTTTGATCGTAATGTGAGAAAAATGATATTATATATTTTGAGTGTAATGTGTTTTTTATTTCTTTAAAAGAAATCAAATTAGGTTTTAATCGGACAAATTGTTTTTCTTAATTCCATCGATGAATTTAAAATTACTTTTTTTCGGCGTATCTTCTGACGGTTTCTAATGTCATTCAATTTTAGTCATTAGTACTTTGAAAATTAAAATAAAAATAAAAATTAGAGACATGGAAATAAGACAAAAAAAAACTACAGATTAAAATTCGATTAAAAATTTAGAAAAAGGAAATGCTTTTAACGAACACTAGCTAGCTACCTAACAGAAAGATACGTACCATGCACTTTTGGATCAATTGGTTACCAATAAGACAATAGTATTAGTAGCAGGCATGGAAGGGGTAAAAAAGTAAAGGTACCAATGGTCCCATATAGAATAGAAGCACAGAGAAAGACAATGTTTTGCCAAAAACAATAATGGTTACAGACATGAGAGTTGGAAATAAAAGCTTAAACGTTACATGCAAGATTTATTTTTGTTCTCTTTCTCGTGACCTTTGTTTCTCTTTGTTATAATTGAGTCAAACATTAATATTTCTATAACAAGTTTTTTCTTTAACGTTGTTCAGTGTTCTTTAAGTTTGTTTCTTGCTTTTCTACTTTGTTTCTTTCCTATATTCTGTGTAGTTGTTAATCTTTGTGAAAAATATACATCACATACCAAAAATAAAATAGGGCTAACTTGCTATATTATAATGTCACAACGGCTAGAATTGTGAGAGATTCGTAGCCAATGTGAAATCATAAATATCTTACTAAAGCATGTTTGAATAATTTGCCAAATGGATCTTTAGTTGCTTCTTCAAGAAAAAGTTATACCACGCTGTCGGTATCTTCTAATTTCACTTTCTTTATGCATTTAAGTTGTTAAGATGAAGTGTATTATTTTTTTTTATTATTTTAGTATTTACAATAAATATATATATATATATATATATATATATATATATATATGATAAATTTAAAAAAAAAAAAAAGCATTCTTTCTTTTATTCATAGGCTGCCAATATATATACCACTAATAAAGGTAAGAAAATATCATTCCTACCAATATTCACAATTATATCCATAAAAAATATCATTCCTACCAATATTCATAGAATAATATATTTATATTCTTTCAATATTTCATAAAAATAAATAATTCATTTTATTTTATTTTGTATTTCTTTGTTAAACTTGCTACATATAAACAATGAAAAAAATAAATAAACTTATTTATTTTTTTAATTTCACCAATTCAAAAATTCTATTTTAATTTATTATCGCTTTATTTTTATCTTCGTCTTTTTTAATGGTATCTTTTATATCGAGAAAATGATAGATGATCTTGTAACTTTTCATTCCTCACAAATATTTTTTTTAAAATTTAAAATAATTAATTGAAAATTTTAAAATTATTTTTTGAAATATTAAATAAAATTGTATTAATATATAGATAAAATTGTATAACTGAACAATGTTTTATATATATAAAACAATGTGTGTATTATATTTAAGTTTTAGTTGTATGGATGGTGATAGTAACATTTAAATTGAGGGGTTGAAATAGTAATTTGCAGATGGTGTATGAAGTATATAGTTCGGGCTCTAACTGGTTGTGGTAGAAAATTGGGCATAATAGGGGTGACTTTAGTAATTGGGGTGCGAATAAAGATTTGAAATTTTCGTGTTTCTTTAAAAAAAAAAATCCTTTCGTTAGTTGTTCTTCAGTTCTCCTTCCTCCTCTCCTACTCCCCAACTTACAACACCTTTCTCTCTTACAAGCTTACTAAGAGATAGTGTTGAGTATCAAAAGAGAGTTTTTGTCTTCGGTAAGTTCCTTCTTCTCCATTCTTTCTTAAATTTCTATCTCGCCCTCTACGGAGTCATGCATGGCTTGAGATTTGTTGGGTGTAGGGAGTTTTTGAGTGTGAGGTTATTTATGGGGTGTTTTATGGCTAGTGTTTGACTCTTTTGAGGTAATTAACAAGTTTAATGGCGTTTTGCTTCATCCTCTTAAATTTTTGCTATCTTCGAAATATAGGAAAAACCTAAGGTGTGGGAAATTAGGTTTTAAATTTGTTGGGAGTAGTCAGGAATTTAGGAAGAGTTTTGGTATTTTTTAGGTCTTTTAATTTGAATAGGTGGGTGAAAAAACATTAAGTTTTAAACCCTTTGATGACGAGGGCTTTTGGGTAGTCATATTCTTGAAAGTCATTGCTGATAGAAAGAAGAAGAAAAGATAAATGAACACTCAACTCTGTTGTCATTTCAACTGTTAACTTTGCAGATGTAAATTGTTGTAATTAGCTATAAAACAGAGACATGTGACAATTCAACTGTATTCTTGATAGTATGTGTTATGCAGATAGTGTATTTTTTTAGTAAACCGTCATTTTGATCTTCGAATTATTATTCTCTCTGATAAAACGGTCCTTAAAAATAATTAAGTAGTTATAGCAGCAGTAGAATCGTGCTCGGTATTTCTTTAATTATTGGAAAATATCTTAGATTAGTCCCTGAACTTCACTGAATATCAAGGATGTGATTTGTGCACTAAGAGAGCTTCCAGCAACTGCACATGGTCATTATTTGGATCCCAGTTCACTGACTGTAGGAGCTTCGAGTCACTATACCCTCATTATTCAAAATGTAGTTGTGGTTACAAGTTAACAGCTTTGAGAATATATATTTAAGATAAAATGTGGGTATGCATCTTGCTGGATAAAATTTGTATTAGATTAAAATTGCAAAATGTTTTGTCTAGCAACATAGTATGAAGTAAAAATGTGTCTCTATTTGAGAAGTTGTAAACTGGGAAAGTTATATGTTTATCTATGATTGTTAGTGTCACAACTCTGTGATTTCCTAGTACAAAGTGACTTTGGTGACATTAATACTAGTCTCGGAAGATTAAGATATTGATACCCATCAACCTAATCTTTAAAATGCACTGCTAACTTTGTTGAAGAATACTTGTGCCTTTGAAATTTGAATTAGGTACTGATATTTTTTTATTCGATGGCAGAAGAACTAGGAACAAATAAACAATGTTTCTCAAAGTTCAGCTGTCTTGGAATGTCATCATTGCTCCAGAAAATCTGCAACCACAAGGTCTGATGCTACAGAGAGCAATCATCATCCGCCTGCTGAGTGACTTTGCTATGAAGAAAGCAACCAAAGATCTGGGATACTTTCTTGCTGTGACCACACTGGAGAAAATAGGGGAAGGAAAGGTCAGACAGCATGGGGATGTGCTCTTCCCTGTTGTTTTTAATGCCATTACCTTCAAGATTTTCAAGGGAGAGATATTGGAGGGTGTTGTCCACAAGGTTCTAAAGCATGGAGTTTTCATGAGATGTGGTCCAATTGAGAATGTCTATCTCTCACATTTGAAGATGCCTGATTACGAATATGTTCCTGGTGAAAATGCTTGCTTCATGAATGACAAATTGTCAAAAATTGGAAAAGATGTCACACTTCGCTTTTCAGTGATAGGTACTAAGTGGATGGAAGCAGATAGGGACTTTCAAGCATTGGTCAGTTTGGAAGGAGATTATCTGGGACCAGTCTCCACTCCCGATATTTAACTACATTATCTTTTAGGTTATGTTAGTAACGGTTGTTTTCTTGTTGAGAGCAAACTCATTTTGTCTGTGGGACTTACTCTTTTCACCTTCCTAATAGAAATCTTGGAGCCTATTAACCAAATTAACTACATTATCTTTTAGGTTATGTTAGTAACGGTTGTTTTCTTGTTGAGAGCAAACTCATTCTGTCTGTGGGACTTACTCTTTTCACCTTCCTGATAGAAATCTTGGAACCTATTAACCAAATTAATGATGTGGAGATTAGTTTGTGAATACCATAGCTTTTCTATATTGTTTGTTGCTTTCTTATGCATAATATCCTTTTGATATAAAGCCAGCAATTTTTATAGCTTTTATTCCTGGAACAAAAAACTTTATTAGGATTGTTCTGCAATAGATGAGCTTTTTTCATGTGTAGTGGAGTTCAGGTTGCTAACTTGTCTTTGTTAATTTGCATATTGATTAAAATATGTACAAAAAGAAATTAGTGGAGTCAGTTCTTGTTATTAACTATAGTGGTGTACTGTACACCTGTAATTTATGGCTTGTGTACTGCATAAATTAGTAAAATTCATGTATTGTATGCACTTACTCTGAGACTGATTGATTTCTGAAGTTGATAAGTGGTTGATAAGAAAGTTAGGGTTGCATAGTGCAACTTGCAAACTCTAAACCACTATATTTATGTTTAAACTTATGAATTATGATACAAAGAATTAGCCTTGTTGTTTTTTGACTTTGTTGCTGTTACAGATTGTTTAGCTTGTATAATAAACTACCAAAGTCAACACGATAATATAGGTAGTTCTTGACACTTGTGTGTTAAATATGAATCATCTAGCATGATTTTATAGCAACATTTGTTATTTTTGTGTTGTTATTATTTAATAGTTTTAAAACTGAAAGAACTCTTTTAATAAAAATATTGATTATTTTTTTTATTTGTATAGTTTTTATATTTATATTTTAAGTCTTAAATAATATAATAGTATTTTATTTAAAATTATTTATTTATTTGATTTCATTAAATTTTGTAATTTAATAAGTAAATGTTAATTTATTTCAATAGATCAAATGTGGGTACAAGTTCAACACAAAGTTGATTATATATATTAATGAATACATTAATCAAGGTACGCGTTAATATTCTTCAATATATTGATAACATAAAATAAGATTATTTTTATGAATTTGTGGAGAAAGATGACGTTAAGTAAATTTAAAATAAATGAATGTTTATGAAATCGAATAATATTATTTTATGAGTTTGTGGATAAAGATGTTGTAAATTTAAATTAAATAAATATTTGTAAAAAAGAACCATATTTTGATGATAAACTTTAAAAACTAGTATTTTACGTTGATGTAAACCTAAGTATAATTACTACTTTTTATAATTGAGCATATCAAACTCAACTAGTGAATAATAAGAAATTAAGTGAGAAAAGATGAAAATTCAATTGGGAGCTCTTAATTAGTCGAACTCATGCATTAAGGTTAAATAAAAAAAAGACAAGACACGTGTGAAAGAGAATACAGAAAGAATGACCAAACATAAGAAACAATAAGAAACATGTTTATAACACAATTACTTATTTTCTTCTGTTTGAGTTTTAATTTTTTTTTTCCTTTTGAAATTGAAAATTTTGATTTTTAGGTAGCGTTTGGATAGAAGAGAAAATTGGAATAAATAGATTTGAGGAAATGAAACAAAATATTGTAGTGTTGTTTATATTAAAAAAATCTGAAAAGATAGATAAAAGGATTTGAATGAAAAGTTTATAAAAGTTTGTGGTGTATGGTGACATGATAGATTAAAAAACTTGCTTTAATAAATAAAATTAGATCAATAATATTTTTCTTTTAAAGAAAAATAAATATGTTATAAAATTAAATATAAACAGTAAAAATCATGTTAAAATAAATTTGAAATTGTTATTTAAAATTACAAAAAAAATTATGAATATAATAATAATAATAATGATGATGATGATGATGATAATTAATATATTTATTTAGTAAAAAAATTAAATCTAATAATTTATATATTTAAAAATAAAATCATTTTTATAAATTACAAAAAAAATTATAATAATATATATATATATATATATATATATATATGTATGTATATATAAAGAAAATTATATTTATAAATTACAAAAACATTACTACAATTATAATCATTAATATATAAATATAATAAAAACATAAAACTAATTATTTATATACACACAAGTAAATAAATTATTTTTAAAAATTAAAAATGTATGATTATAAATATTATTATTTTTATTATTAACAATAATATGTGTATACGTAATAAAAAATTAAAATCAATTATATATATATATATATATATATATATATATAAAGAATAAGATATATAAATATATAAGAATGATAAGGGGATTGAAACAACACAAAATAGATTTTGTCATCACCATAAATATGGGAAAAACTATTCCACTTTTTTCCATAATCAATTATATCTCTCTCACACATGAGCAAAATGTATTTCTTACTTTAACAAACTTCTAGCTGTAGTTCTCAAGAAGCTAATCACGAGATTATTTTTGTTTTTCTTGAATGATATATAATACATCATCTGTATCTCTTCATTCTTATATAGATAAAAATTTCATCCAACAAATCTGTTCTTCCACATAAACAAATATCCAACAAACTCTTACAGGTATCCTTAGTCATTAACATTAACAATATCATCGTATAATACAAACACAGTCTTAAATTGTAAACTTTTATAAGATTATAAAACTAGATTTTCATTTCATTCTAGATGTATTTAAATTTGTTAATAGGTATCATTTATGTGGTACATATAATTATGCGTAACCCTTCTTTCTTCTTGTCATGAATTCTCTTTTATGAACTTTGAAAAATTCAAAATTGTATTTTTCTTTGATCTTAGCTTAGATTATAAATTTTTTTCCAATCAATTTGACATTTATCTTCAATCATTTTTAAGAGACACTAATTTCTTACGTCAATTTGTAAATTTCTTTATTTTTTTCCTCTCATATTTTCTTCTGTATTTTTCTTCTTCTTCATATTTGATTCATTTTGTAATTACATGTATATATTAATATTTTAAAAAACAAACACACTTTAATAATTTTATAAATTAATTTCATGTTTCTAAAAAATCTACATATAATTTTTATAGTCGTTAGTGTATCTCATATTCTCATTTCATTTATACGATCCTGATAAAGTAAAGCGGCATCTTGTTGTAAATATTTTTAATTTCATATTATTTAATCATTAATTCAACAAATTAAATTAAGATTTAATTTTTTTTGTTAACAAAACCTAATTAACGCTGTTAAAATGTGTTATGGGTTGGAATATCTAAGCTAATCTAGTCTATTACATGTTCGAAGTCTATTATGAGTTCGGATTAAATTAGATTAAAAAAAATATTGAAAATTTTATGTATGTTAATTTTGATTTTGGTTTATCTAAATTGTTGTGAGTTGAGTTGGATTATTAATCTACTTAATTTTTTATTTTATATTTGTTTTTTTAATATTTGAAATTTAAGCTGAATTTTTATTGTATTTAATTATATTATATTTTTTCTTTTGAATTATCTTTTAAATTTAACATTATTTTTAATTGAAATTTATTTAGATTTAAATTAAAAAATATTGTTATTTTTTTTAATTAAAAAAAGATTGTGATTCAGTAAATCAGTCCATAATAAGTCAGGTCAAATTCAAATTTTTTTAATTTAATAATAAGTAAACCGAGTTGAATTGATTCAATAATTAATCCATCTATGGTGAATTGGGTCAGATTAGACTAAATGACCCATTTTAATTACAATAACAACCTAAAAATAACTCTTATTCATCTATTCTACTTTTAAGAATTATTAAAATAAACAATACCATATTTTTTAACATTACTTGCTTTAAATTTATTCCATAAATGAAAATTTATTAAATTAAATTATCATTAAATACTTTATATTTTTCTTGATTCAAGTTAACGAGTGCCTAATAATAATTTTTTAAGCCCCAAGTAATTATATATTATATTTATTCAACAAATATTCTAAAGTACAAGGTTTCTAAAATTAAAGTATATAACACATTATTTATTATTTAATAGACTAATTTTATATTAACAAATATTTATGTACTTTTAAAATTTTCTTATTAACATATTCAAGTAGTATTAATAATTAAAATATTTGATTTGAGATACATCAATCATTATATTCATATATTTATCATCTATATATTCAAATTAATAAATCAAATATAATGTTTATTGAATAAATATTATTGTAGATACATTACTTTATCTAAATCATTATCTATATTATTATTATTTCATAGTTAAAATAATTTATATTAAAATTATAAAAAAGTTCATCATATTTATGGAAGGATGTTGTCATTTCCTTATGATATCTATCCTACTAGCTATTTGACTATTGTTTGTAGTCTCTGATGCGGCTTAATGGATTCGATTTCTGTTCCCAATCCTAAACCTAAACAAATGTTTTGCCTGAAATGGCCATGGAATGAAACAAACCCTAACTCTAGTCCTAGTCCCTGCAAGTTTGAGGGTCCTTGGCCATTGAAGTCTCTCCAAAACCTTGGTTTAATAGCTTTCAATTTTGCGAGCTCTGTTTCAGGTTGGAAAAAGAAAACGACTCTCACACAATCGGAGGCAGAGCAGAGGGCATTTGCTTCGGCTCTGGCAAGCGCCAAGGAGGCGACTTTGGTGGAATTCTACTCACCCAAGTGCAGGCTCTGTAATTCCCTGCTCAAATTTGTTTCCGAAGTCGAAACCCGGAACTCTCACTGGCTCAATATTGTCATGGCTGATGCTGAGAATCCCAATTGGCTACCTGAGGTATGAAACAAACCTTTTCACAAACTAAAATGCGCGTGTATACGAAAATAAACTAAACTGTTGAATTTTTCCATATTATTTATTCTAGAAGCTTATGTCTTAATTTCTGTGTTATATAATCCATCCTAAACTCTGAATTATGTTTTGCATAGTGAGGGACTGAGGTGACCAACCCTTGTAGTATCAGATAATAGAGTAAGTTTATACTCTAAATTATGAACAACATCTGAATGTGGCTGACCTAGACCATGACTATAATGTTATTGATTGAATACTACTTTGAGAAATAAAAACATTGTTCATTAAGTTTTCATCTTCAATTTAAACATGTAAACCATGTTGGATAACTATAATTTTCAATGTTCATCACTTATATAAAAATTCCCATCAATTGGTAATTTTCATTGTTATGCTCTAAAAGAATTAAATCACGATACTTGAAAACCTGTAGTTTCCACTGACAGGCGCCCAAATAAAAAGCGGGTTAGAATGTGTTAGTTGCACCAGTTAGTTAGATAAGCTTAGAGCTGATTGGGTATACAAAGAAATAAAAGGAAAAGATATCACTCTTAGTTTGGAGTGGAATTGGGAGAGAAACACTGGTTTGTATCATTAGTTTGTATTTCCTTTGTACCGATCAGATAGGTTTTTTATTAAAATAAAGATTATTATCTTATCCGATTTTCTCAGTTTTTTTTTTTAAAAGATTTCAGATCTGCCTTCATTGTTCAAATATTATCTTTAGAAACATTATTGGCTGGTGGAGCAATATAATTGAATAGTACCTTCAGGAATTTCTGATGGATTGTTACTGATTTCTGCAAACCTTTAGTAGTAAGAAATAAATAAAAAAATACTCGGTATTTGCTTTGTGGGTTTCAGAAGCAGAATGTTGTTTGGCTTGTGCTGGCCTTTGAGAATCCCCACATGGGATCAAACTTCATCTCAGCCAAGGTCTCTGTTTGGCTGCATAAATTGCATAGGCTTGGTAAATCCAACTGACATTTTTTTCATACAAGAGTTCATGATGCTCTGAGTGTTATTGGTTTCACTTCATTTCTGTTACTGGATTGTTGTAGAATAATAATGGCCATTTAGTATAACGGAAGAGACAGAACAAATGAACTAGTAAATCTAGGAGACAGATAAGAAGGCTGTTTTTCTGACAAGCAGGTAGGAAAATAAAAAATAACCTATTACAGTTTTGGGCAAATGAAACTGAGTTACAGCAATTAAACCCTTTTCTTAACAGAAATACTTGATAAAAATAATATCTATCTATTGCAATAGATCTAATTCTGGTATATAAAATAATTTTCATAAATAGGAACTAAACGACTAAAATAATACTTTTACAATAACTGTTCTAGAGTAGTATGGACAATACCCATGCAGCCATGCAACAGCATAGGTGTTATGATGTTAGCTATGCTTTTTCTGTTATGGAGATTGGTTTATATGCCATTGGATTGTGAAGAATATAAATTTTGGTTTGATGTTTTGTAATTCTTTTATATTGTTTTGTTTCTTTAATTGTTGTGTATAAACTTACATACCAGTTTGGTTATTAGGAAGAATTTAATGGGAAATGGGGGTTTAGCAAATAATAAGATAATTATTCATTTTACGCTGAACCACGTTTGGGCAGACCTGACTAAGCCATTAGGTTCAGGTTCTGTGACTGTCTCCTGCTCCAGATCATGTTTTTTACCTCTTCAAGATGCAGACCTGTTTGTCAATTTTGTTTTCCTCAAATCTGATTGTCGTCAATATATCCCTTTGAAGAAGTATTGTATTGTTGACTCTTCATCTCTGTAACTTTGGCCTTTTATTTTTATTCATTCTTTCAGAATGACCTCTACATGCAAGCAAACCATGGAAATTTTATTTGCACTTCTGTTGCTGCTTAAATTGGCCTTAACCCAGTATCTTGTCTTGGATTATGTACAGCATGCATTGATGCTGCTTCCATGTTTAACCTTACCTTTCAACTGAAAAAATGGTGCTAAGTTGAATATCTCAATTATCACCATATACTAATAAAAATTGATGAATGGGCAATGCCCAAATTTGTCCAAACTAAGACACCCATCCTAGGATCACACTTCAGCCAAAAGGTTCAAAACCTAATTTTCTAGATCCATTTTCCATATATGTCCTTCGGTTTATATAGTTTCTGTAGAAAGGTGATTTCGGCGTATACCCATGTGAAACTTGAGATGATGGTTCTGTGAAGAAACATCAGTTTTTTGGAAGGAACTGGAAGAACATATTACATATTTTAATTATAAAGTAAAATACATTTTCAATAGATACATGAGCCTTTATCTTTTTCTTGATGGAAGCAGTAGAATTTCAAATTTAGGAAGCAGTTGAAAGTTTTGTATAAATACCTCAGCTTGCTATTCGTAGAAATTATGTTGAGCTTGAAATTCCTTTTAAATAGTTCAAGCACTCAAGACTATTGTATTACCTTCATTTTGGTGTTTTTTTCTATCTTCTGATTCCTGAAGGATAATGTTGTATAAAAATCATTGAACATATTAGTTATTTGTTTAATATCAGGAGAATCCATTTTATTCTCATTACTTCTGGCTGACTTGTTTTTGAATGTTCGTATCGCAGCTCCTTCATTATGATGTTAGCTATGTTCCTTGTTTTGTGCTTCTCGACCACAATGGCAAGGCCCTGGCAAAGACAGGTGTCCCAAGTAGTCGTTTACACGTTATTGCAGGAATCTCCCATCTTCTCAAAATGAAGCGCCCTCAACAAAAATGAAAATGACGGATTATGAGTAAGTGCACGGAAACCCAGATTTGTTTATTGATGTAGATGGCTTGAATTACATTTTATACAAACAGTTTATTATCCTTCTTCCTTTCTCATCTCCTATTTTTATTTTTTATTTCCTCTGTCCATGTTTCTGGCGCATAGTTTAGAACAGTGAACTTGAATAATCTACCTTAAATCCCTTGTCACTTGTCAAATATTTTATTAGCGAACTATATTCGGTTCAAAAAGGAAAAATAGACAACAATTATTTTGTTTTACGAAATTACTGTTAAATTTCAAACTTGTGATTTTTATTTAACATCTCATACATTTTATTTGTACTACTACTATTATTATTATTATTATTATTATTATTATTATTATTATTATTATTATTATTATTATTATTTATAACTATATATAAATAGATAAGTTGTTTTAGAGTTGCATGTACTATTTTACTCTTATAATTACTACAAGTAATTTTCTTTAATAATTTTATTTACACTTTTCAAATCTTTTTATCTTGTCTAAATATACAGTACATTACAAACAACCTATTATTTATTATGTTATTACCATTCTTATTTTAATATATGGTCACAAAATGCTTTTTTTTTTTTATTATTGATAATAATAATAATAATAATAATAACAATAATAATAAATATATAGATATATGAGATAAAGGGACAAAGGTAGAGAGATGTTAGTGGTGGGAACACAACATTCGTTAAAAGGACAAGATGTAATCTAGGAGTAAAAGAACGAGGGTTACATTAACGGTCTAATATAGTTGGACAAGAGCACAATAAAAAAAAGTTATAAACTATTAAGGAAGATTGAATTTAATTGTAAGCTTGTTGATCAGGTGTGACTGGCTCGATGTTGTAACTTGGGTTGTCTCTTTTTACATATATTTCTGGATTTGAAAATATTTTTCAAAATGTGTATTCTAAAATATATATTTTTAAATCCATTTCAAAATACATATATTTTCAAATTCAAAAATAGTTTATGAATTGTATAATTCAATTTTTTTAATACATTCTAAATTATATAATCTGAAAGATATTTTTGGATTTGGAAATACATTTTGAACTGCACATTCTGAAATGATTTTTTTAATGAATTTTGAAATGTGTATTTAAAAATGTGTTTTGGATATAGAAATATTTTTTGGATTAGAATATAATTTTCTTTTAAAAACGTATTTTGAATTGAACAATCCAAAAAACATAAAAATATTTTTTGATTGGTACAATTCAAAATGTATTGAAAAAACATTTCAAAATGTATATTTTAAAAAATATTTTTAGACTCCAAAATATTCACATTTTGAAATACATTATACATGCAAAGACAACTTTTATTTTTTTAGTATAATTTTATTAAGAGATAGTTTGGAGTTTAAAGTTTTATAGAAGGTGTAAGAAGAAAAAACTGGCGGTAGAAGAAGAATCAGCCGAATACTAACTCTAATTTAAATAAAATTGCTGATGAATAGTTTAAGTGGAAAATCTTTAGTAAAAATGTCTACAGCATGTTTAAATATTTAATACCCTCATAAAATACGAGATTAACAGCTATATGAAAAGAGCTTCTATTATTATTATTATAATATAAAACAATTAAACGTAAACGAGAATAAGTTGGATAAGGATCATTGAAAAAGTAGGTGAGCCACATGTTTCTGAAGCAAGAGCTCAGTACTCCAACATATATTTTTAACATTCGGAATCATTCATACTATATTAATAGATTTTTGAGTTTGACACTATTAAATTAAAAACACTTAAAAATTATGCTCGCTAAAATTTAATTAATTAATAATTAATTTTTCTTTAAATAATATACTTGCATTTTTGTATATTTTATACTAGTTATTTTTCTCTGTCTATTATCTTTCAATTTAATCAAACAACTCTATTTTTTTTTTCCTCATCTCTCCCCTGTTTAACTTTTATTTTTCTCTTCCACTTTCCTCAAATCCAAATAATGGCTAATTGTTTTCTACGTATAACACTAGGTTGTCAAAATGAGTGTTTAAGTGTATATCAAAGAAGAGTCTACAATCATATTAATTATATTGAAATATTACTTATGTATATACTAATACTTTTTTTTATATAATATAAATTATTATATTTACTAAATATGATATATTTATTATATATAATAGTATATTAATCATACATTTCTTTAATTGAATTTATATTAAGCAATTGTTGTTAATAAAATTAATTACAAAAGATATAGGAATAACATATAAAAATATTACGTTTATAAAATTTAATAAATATTATATCTAATAAAAGTAAAGGTCAATATTATATAGAAAATTTAAGTATATGTATAACTATATATCAACAATATATTAATAAAATTAGTAGAGTGGGTATTTGCTATAATTTGAGGTGATTTCATAAATTTGTCATCAATAGTCAATGACGTTAGAAGGGTAGGATATTCAATATTATACATAAAAAGTAATTAAAAGGTTTTGTAAGAGCATTTATGTAAAAAATCACCCACTCTCTAACACCATTCTTTTTTTTTTTTCATTATTCTAACAAATTTATTCATGTTTTTTAAAATTAAAATCCGTCACATAAAACTTAGTACAGAAAAGTATAATTCTATCAAATCAGAATCTTAATTAGAGTAAATTCATTTTTTACCCTTTTATTAAACTATTTTAGAAGCTTTGCATGCATGAGATGTGTTGCTTGCATGTGGCTCAGTTAAGCTCAAGATGAATTTAAGCCTTTTTATGATTGTTAAAGTATGTGATCTTTAATCTTATTTGGATGTACAAGTATTGCATCTTGTCATAGTAAGTGTTCTCGAAACGTAGTTTGCGTCAAGAAACTTGATTTAGGTAAGGAAAGACAATTCGTTTTCTTTTAATACTCTATATTGAAGGACTTGAACATGGAGATGAGGTGGTCACTAAAGTTGATAATCGGTATAGAAAATTTGTGTGTTTAATATACAATAACATTTGAATTTAGAATGAGATGTTTAATTTAATTATTGTTGTTTTGTGAAGAGTGAAATGGGCATAATATATTATTAAAGTCAAATTAGATCAATTGATACTATTTTAGAACTAAATATTACATATTAAATACAAGAAATAAGNAGAAAAACTCAATTTGATGATGTAACTTGTGATTTTGAGTTTTTGAATTATACAGACTTGATGGACGAGTCATTTTCTTATTGAAAAAAAATTCAATTATTGATAGCTCATAGAGCATTGCTTGCTGATTGGACTTAAAGACTCCTAGTATTTTGATTTGTACAAGTAGATGAAAAATTGAAGAGCTCAAAGTAGATTAC
Source organism: Vigna radiata var. radiata (assembly GCF_000741045.1). Taxonomy (NCBI): domain Eukaryota; kingdom Viridiplantae; phylum Streptophyta; class Magnoliopsida; order Fabales; family Fabaceae; genus Vigna; species Vigna radiata. Next base: position 35,091,537 of record NC_028358.1, read on the forward strand.
TCGTTAGACAAGTTAAACATTGTTGGGAAGACTTTTCCCAATATTTGGGGTTGTTGTTGGATGAGCCATATTCTTACTGAATGAAACTATTCTTGTAAAATATTTTCGTTTTCATTTGTTGGAGGAAAGTTTTCGCTAAACGAGCCAAATGTTAGCTAAGCAGAAGTGTTTTATGAACTTTAAAAAAAATGCTTTTAAATGCTAAAATTGATTTATCTTTCATTGTTTTTTTTTTTTATTTGATTAATATAGTGTACTTGGGTATTATATTCATGCTATGAAAATAATTATTTCTAATTTATTAGCATTTTTATGATGAGTGTTATGTGATGCGTTTGATTGAGAGATGTATTTGTGGAGTACATAATGATTTAATTTCATATTTGATATGATATGAATATAGTTATTTTTATAGACAAAATAATATGTCGAGATGTTGTATGTAATGTATATAACTTGGGATTTTGAAGAAGATGATCTCTATTAATATTAAATCACATAGATGAAAATATTAAGTGATGAGAGTTAACAAAGGTTCTAATGACCTAGTCTGTAGTGTAAAAAAGAACTGTTGTATTTCATAAGAAATTTACTGTGTGAGTGAAAGTAGTATAAATGGTGCAAATATCTGACTAATTCAATACATAAGTCTATCTAAAATAGAGTCAAGTGTTTGTGTTGATTTGATATGACATGAGAGGTAACTGATTAGGTTGAGAGATGTTGGACACTTAATTATTTGTTGTGATATGATTAGAAGAATGAGTTCATTTATGAATAATATCTCCTATATATGAATGAAGAGATTAGTTGTGAAAGTATTTGCTTATATGAATCTATTTAAAATAAATTTAGCCTATCGCCTTTGTTTGTTTTTTTTTTCGTGATGTTTTACCAAAAACTTATTTTAGATGGAGGATTTAAGTAGTAAGAGATCAGAGATAAATTGGAAGAAAATATTATATATATATATATATATATATATATATATATATATATATATATATATA
>NC_028358.1:35093046-35104849 GCF_000741045.1 Vigna radiata var. radiata
TTTTTTTTTTTTTTTTTTTTTTTTTTTTTTTTTTTTTAATATTTTAAACACTTCAATAACATAAAAAATACATTATTTTTATATATATATACACACACATAAATACATATGATTATAAATAAATTATATATTTATGAGTAACATTATAAAAATAGTTAATTTCTTGATAAACTGCATGCATCAGAAGAAAAATAGTTTAACTGCCAATTTTATCTTGGATCATTTATTAACAACTCTATGTTGAAAAAGAAATATTAAATTAGAACATAAATTAAATTATTCAATAAAAATTAATAAAAACAATTGTAAAATAGTTTTGCACAATAAAAGTGGTAAACATATCATAGCCCGTAGTGTTAATGAAACCACGGTATCACGTGAGCTAAATTTGTGCCTCGAAATAAAATAAAATAAAAAAAACAGCCACGTTTTCGTACTATAAATAGGATAGAACTTACGATCAATCCTTACACAGCAACAATCGACGAGTCAACAACAAAATCCTTTCTTTTGCTTCCAAACCTTTGAGAAAGGACGTAACAATGTCTGCCAAGTCTCTCCTTCAAAATGCTGAGAATGAGCGTAATCCACTAACGATGTCGGATGAGCAGATTTTGGAGCAAATTTACTCAACCCATGTCCACAGTGACACAAAGTTTGATGTGGATTCTCTTTTAACCCTTGTTGAGAATACTCTCAGACGTTCAACCCACATTGTTGACAATGTTGTGCAGGTTGCTTTTCTTCTTTCCTCCAAGTTTTTGCTTTACATTTACGTATCCTTCAGTTCAGATATATATGCACTTAATTCATATTTTCTTGCAGGGATCCCATGCAAGCTTGGAGACCATGGATGACAAGATCCCCCAATTCAAATCACCACTCTGTACCCTCAAACAAATTGCTTCTGAGGTAATTCACAGATCTAATTATACAAATTATATACATACATAGTAAAATACAAAAAATCATGTAATTGAATAAAATTCATGAAAACGTTACGTTTATGAGTAATAGATGATAAACATGACATAGTGAGTTGCGGTGGCAGATGGCATGCAAGCTACCCCCAAGTGAGGAAACTGCTCACAAAACAACACTGGCCATACTTAACAAGCTCTCAAAATACGACTGGGATGCAAAAGCGGTGCTCACACTGGCGGCTTTTGCATTGGAATATAGCGACTTTTGGCTCCTGGCTCAGTATCAACCCACAGACCCTCTTGCCAAATCGGTGGCTATTCTGAAGCGTGTGCCATTTCTCACAAGGCCCGCTGCTCTTCAGAAGCATCGCCAAGCCATTGCTGAGGTCAACAATTTGGTGAAAGCAACGCTGCAAGTGATTGAGGTAATCTTTGAGTTGGAGAAGCTTACCAGTTACGACATAAAGGATGTACCTGCTTTAGGGCTTGCAATAGAGCAAATCCCTGTCGATGTTTACTGGGCTATCATCACCATCGTCTCTGTAGTTACTCAAATTGATTGTCTCATCACTGAATCGTAAGTTACCGTCTTGTTACTTAATGATTGTTTCCTTCATGTACAACCTTCCTTATTATTTCATTGACTGTTTAAGAGAGCACAAACACGAATTGTCTCACTATGGTCAAAAGATCAACATTATACTCAGCAAACTCAGGAAGCAGATCACGCTCTGTAGACAGCAGATAGGTTAGCAACTAAAATAATCTGCGCCTTTAATTATTTTCTCACGTTTTGCCTTATAGCTAATATTTGCTTTTGATATTTTCCGAAAAAAACGTGTTTTTGATTCAAACCTATATAACTGATGTAATAAAAGGTACGGAGTAGTGAATGGCAAACTAACTAGAGGATTATTTTTCTGTATTTTTTCAGATGAGGCAGAATATTATCGCAAGCTTAAAAGGCTTTTCCAAAGTCCCACTGAAATAATTGAAGTGTTAAAGGTTCTGATTTTCAACAAGGCTGCTCCTCAGCCTCTGTTTCATGGCGCTACCAAGACCACGGTTCGTTATTTCTTGTTTAGGTTATACTTGGTTTGAAAATAAGAACCTACTTTAAGGCACATTTTAAATTTTTAAGACATAAAATAAAGAGAAAAAAAAAGGTACTTTTTATAACTTCTCTATCTACCATTCATTTAAAACAACTGCAAATTTGTCCGTGAGAAAGAAAGAAAATGATTTGTGAGATTTTTGCTTAAATCAATATTGTGCTCTCGAAGTTATTATAGGATCAAAGAAGGTAATTTGGACCACCAAAACCTCATGCCGAAATGCATAAAATCGGACAAACACAAACTATAGAAAGGGACAGAACTATCTCTTAAGATGGAGACCAAAATTATATAAATATTTAAGAATCAAAATTTATATGAGATATTTATTTGTTTTTTCAAATGATCTAACCAGGAGAATATATCTACATGAAATATATTAAATATTTTTTAAAAACACTTAACTAATTAGAAGTCCCTAATAAATTTTGGACATTTTTAATGAAGTCTTTTTTGAATTTTTTTGCCTACTGAATATTCACATTTTTTTTATTTCTTAATTGAATTATTACTGTTTAATTTGTTTGTTAATTTGATGAGGTAACTGTTATTTTGTCCTAGTCATTTTGATTTCTTAACTCCAGCTTTAAGAAAAAAAATATAAAATTATGTAGGTAATATAAAATGATATTGTTAATGTAAAACTTTTAATGTTTTTTTTTTTGTTTTCATGATAAAATATACTATCACATTAATGATGGAGACTCTTATAATCCTTTGATAGCGTGGATAATGATGTAGAGATTGATTAATTATGTGGATAAATGATATGGAGAGAGCATGTCTTATTATTCCATAAGTTTGTAGTAAAAGTCTTAAGTCACTTGTTTTATAACAACTCTATCTTTTTTTATATTAATAATAAAATCTCCCATGTATTAGCACAAAAAGAAATATATATGATGTCATCCAAAATAACAACCACATCAATTAATAAGGAAAAAGTTAAAAATAAATCAATTAAAAAGTTTTTTTTTTAAATATATCAATAAAATTTAACAGAAGTTCAACGAAAAATATCATATCATCTAATTGAAAATTAATTAAGCATTTCAAAAAGAAATATTTAGAGACAATTCGACCAATTTCATATATAACTGAATTTATAAGAAAATTTAGTATATATTTCTTAACCATTACTGTAAATACTAAATTATTTGCTGGGACAATAACAGTCAGGATCCCGTGGTCCCAGTACGAAACCACGACTATTTAAAAAAAAAAAAAAGAATAATATAAAGATATATATTGGAAATGGACATTGGTTTCCTTCTTATATTTACATAGAAAAAAGTAGATGAAAAAAAAACATTTACGCATTATGAAGCGATGCTTTAAAATATTGATGATTACGTAGTTCTTAACGATGATTCATTTGTTGGTTGGTAGGTGGAGATGACTGTGCTAAAAAAGAAGAACGTGTACCTGTTTATTTCTTCCCTAGACATCACTGATGAAGAGATTTCAGTACTGCGACCTGTTTATGATTCGATTAAAAGTAAGGAGAATTATAAGATTGTGTGGATTCCTATTGTGGAGGCATGGACTGAGCAGCTGCACAAGAAATTTGAGGTTTTGAAAAGCAAGATGCCATGGTACGTGGTGCAGTACTCTGGAATGATAGCAGGATACAAGTACATCAAGGAAGAATGGCAGTTCAAAAAGAACCCTATGGTTGTGGTGTTAAGCCCTCAAGGGAAGGTGCAACACTCCAACGCATTCCATTTGATTCAGGCTCATGGAACCAGGGCTTTCCCCTTTACAACTTTCAGTGAACAACAAATAAATAACGAAATCAATTGGGTTGGCTCTGTAGTAGGCAACATTCACCCCATCATAAACGGCTGGGTAAATATATATTCATTTCTCACAAAAAGTACAAGATTTGTCATATCATATATATATTAAGTATTTACTTGTATGAACAGGTGGAAGGGCAGAAGTACATTCTCTTCTATGGAGGGAAGGACAAAGAATGGATCCAACAGTTCACAAAGTACGCGAGTGCCCTTGCAAATGATGTGGCTATAAAGGAGGCAAAGATTTCCATAGAGTTGTTTTGTGTGGAAAAGGAAGACAAAAGCCTGGTGAAGAGGTTTTGGAGTGGGATAGAGAGTTTGTTTGTGACTAAAGTTCAGAAGCCAGTTGATGCAGTGACCCAAGAAGTTCAAAAGATGCTTTCCTACAAGAATGAAAGCGGTTGGGCTCTCCTCAGCAAAGGGCCATCTGTGGTGACCAGTGGTCATGGAATCGCAGTCTTGAAGACTGTGGCGGAGTTTGAGAAATGGAAAGAAGCCATAAAAAAGGACTTTGGGTTATCCTTTAAAGAGTACCATGCAAAGATTGCGGCCACCACTCACCGTTGCTCACACCTTGAGATTCCTAATGTTGCAGGAAAGTTACCAGAGACCATCAAGTGCCCAGATTGTCCTAGGGTTATGGAGATTTTCATCAGCTATAAGTGCTGCCACAATGACAATAACGCCAATGCCATACAATAGATTCAATGGAACTGCCTTGTTTTGTCATCATCAGAGAGAGACAGTGTGTATGAATAAGAGGCTTGCCTCAACTGTTCCATTTATCCTTTAGGGTTATGTCCTACTTTCTCTATTCAAATAAAGATCTCTCTCTGTATCAAGATAAAAAAAAAAGTGTCTTTAATTCATGCTTTCTGTGTAATAATAATGGAGCTTAATCATACGTTGCATTCAATTAAGCCTCCTATAATGTTCCATCCATGATTGTGATTTTGTCTGTAATACAAAGCTGTCATTATTTTCATGATATTTTTCAAACATATTATATTCTTTATATTCTTTTCATACAAATCAACTTTTGTATGTGCAAAAGAAAAGAAAGAGAAAAAAAACACTAAAGATAATATGAAATGAATATAAAAACTACAAGAAAAATCGTTGTTACATATGGTCAAAATCTGTATATAACTTCTAAAATCCATATATAAAGAGGTGTTATATACATATTACATACGGCTAAAAATCCATATATAATAAGGGTGTAGATAAGGTTATATACGGATATATCTTTCTATAAATTACGTATGGATAATTCATATATAAATTATATAAGGAAAAATCCGTATATAATTATATATAAAAAAAATTCGTATGTAATAAAAATCCGTATGTAACTTTATAGAAAAATTCGTACATAGGCCTAAACAAAAAAAATTAGCTTGAAAGCTGCACACTTTATTATTTCTTTGATAACTTCAATATAATGCTAATTTATGATTAGTAGCATCGTATTAATATCAATGATAACATAATAACATATTTAAATGTTTATAACAGAAAATCGCAATGGAGAATATGAGGAAACTTATATTCATTGTAGTTGGGACTCATACACCTTATTTCTTCTCTGGCTGGAGTTCCCAAGATGAATGAGAATCTGCAGCAGCATGAATAATATTATTAAGCAGATCACTTTCAGGGGTTACCAAGTAACATACACACTCATCCAAGCAATGTAGATATGTAGGCAAGAACTAGTGTCACACACTAGTAAGATAGTAAGATACATTTCAAAAAGAATCCAAACACACGCCTTAACAAAAAAGTTGTAAAAGACCTTAAATTCCTGTTCTCATGTAACTAAAACTCTGGAATAAAACTCTAAAAAAATCATGCATTAAGTCAAAAAATCACTAACAGCAACAGAAGAAAATATAATAAGAAAAAATAGTCTCACAGACCTCATAACAATCTGTGTATGAATTGTATCTTTTGGCATGGATAATAGATGTTATACGTACTATGTAAGTGTATGAACCAATAACTACAATTGGAAGTCGAGTTCCAAACAAGATTGAAGAAATGTGCTTATTCCAGAAACAAACAAGTGTCTGAAACACTCGTGTCTTCTCAGTCTACATTGATCAAAACATTCAATTTCATTTCTATATTCAAAATCTCTAAAGTAAAAAAAAAAAATGAAAAAAGTTCTTACAACTCCTCCACCCACTTAAGGAACAAGTATAGCGGGAATCAGAACCATAACTCCATACATCAGGTAACTAAGTTTGCATGTTTTTTCACAATGATGCAGTTACCTTAATATAACAATTAAAGTTAATAATGCACTTAGGTTAACATGAAGCATGCCACATACATTCCAATAACCTTGCTCATCATAACCTGAAATATAAGCACTTCATTTTTCTCTAACAGTCTCGACACCCATATAGTGTAGTCAATAAGATACTTATCCTTAAAACCCACAACATCTTACCTTACCTTCATAATAGTATGCCTAACGGTATCCATTTGGAACAAAGATTAGTCACCCTTGGAAAAGTCAGTTCCATTCTCCACTCAAATACAGTACGATAATTACTAAACTTGGAAGCAAATGTTCCTGGGATACATTGTCAAGAAAAATTAAAGTATACACAATCTAAACAAATATTTCTTCATGGGTAAGTTGTATGTACTGCACAGGAGAATCTAACTTTGTGCACAATTTAACCTTTCATGTTGATTCACCAGCAACACCACTGAAAGATAAAGAGCTGAACAATCGGTAAATGCCTACAGGAAAATATAAAAGGTTCAGAATACAAATAGGTCAATTGAAAAGTCCATTGTAACATATACAAAGAAAATAACTGGATTCAATTAATTAACTATAAAAATTATTAAATACTAAGTAATATTAAAATTGGATATGTATATTGACTGAATTTGAATTATAGGACCTATAAATAGACATCATGTTTGCAAAAACATAAGTGAAAATTAAAAAGATGCTAATTGAATACAAACTTTAAAACATGGGGAAATTAAAAAAATTAAAAAAAATAAAAGATATACCGTGGGATCAGTGATGAAACCAGTAAATGTGAGTTTCCTGACACTTTTTTCCTTTATGCCCTGCTAGGAGTCTTCATGAACTTCAAGGAAACTGGAAATTTTTATCATCATATTGTTATTATGAGTTTATTCTTGATATCACTTACACTTCTAATACAATCTTTTGTAATTATTAAAAAAATCAATCATCATAATTATCATACACATAAATGTCAACAACCTATAAACATCAACAGAGTAAAGGTTGAGATATCATGTAGTGAAGGTATATTGTATCCATGGTTGTTTAATAGTTCTGCACTAATAGCAGAAGAAACTAAAAGTTCTAGATGAGAAAGGATGAGTAATCAAACTTGATAGAAAGGATTCAGCAATTAATTGAATCCCGTGACAAAAGTGCCGTTTTAAAACTTATATTTCAAAATATCGTTATTCATTTTTCCTGTGATGACTTCATTTGCTTATAGAAGAATGATAACAAAAACATTATTTTTAAGAACACTTTTTACTTTTTTATAAATAAAAAAATTATCTTATTATTATTATTATTATTTTATTTTTATAATATGTTGTCAAATAAATATAATGGATTTCAAAATATCATTACCAATTCACTCATTTGACATTAATATGTACCACTTTTTACTTTTTTCTTTATAAATATAATTTTTTTATAACTATTTTACCTTGTATTAATTGTCAGATAATTGTTAAATGGTATTTCTTTTCCTATTTTTTTCATTCCTTTACATTACTATCTAACACTGTTTCCATATCTTTTTGTTTGAGCTTGTTTTATATTGGACCTGCTATGTTTAACGTCTTTATTTTGGGTCCAGCTATTAACTAAACTAACTATATATGGATGGTAGATTTCTTTCTTTTTCAACTGTTCACCAACACTACAGTGTTTTAGGACTAAACAAAATCATGAAATAAATGCTTAACTTTTCTTGTTTTATTGAATTGACAACCATGACTTGCTATTAAGCTTTAAGGTATGTATGTTATATTTAGTAAAACATCGGTCAAGTTTTGTATAAGAATTGTTGATTTTAAGCTTTGTTTTGATATATAATGGTAGTGATGTACTATTATAATTAAAACGAACTCTTAATATTATCATTAATATGTTTACTTTTTGAAGCAAAAGTCTTTAGTTTAGAATGCAACAACAATTTTCTTTTAGCGTATCCATTTTTCAATTAATCATATAACGTATTAGTTAGTTAGCTAACATGTATGTAAGATAAATTTAGGAATAAGATTTTATCAAAATATAAACATTAATATGGGAGGATATATATATATATATATATATATATATATATATATATATATATATATATATATATATATATATATATATATATTTCTTTAAATACTAACTAAATATTTAAAATTTTATTGAGATTTATTTTAAAGTGTTGTTTTTTATATTAAAAATGTTATTATGGAAAATAATGAAATTACTCATATACTAAGTTTTATATTTTATTAATTAGATATCTTTTAACTATTATTATAATATCTTAATTATTTATATAAATTTTAAGAGAAAAAAAATATAAAATGTAATTAAATAATTTATACTTTGCATATGAAGTATATGTTTCTTCCATTTTATATTGATAAGAAGGCGTATTACCTGAATTTGGGATAAAATAACTTTTTCTTGATATGTTAAGTGAAAGAACTTATAGCACAATGTTATTTCTTCATTAAAAAAATGAATTAATGTTATTGAATAAAAGTAATAATGAGTTATACCAGTAATGTGGTATACTCAGCAAAAGTCCTTGTGCTGCTGATGCTCAGCTTGCAGGTAGTGAATCTCATAGAACTTTAGGGTTTCCATCACTCGCCGTCAGCACCGCCATTGCCTCTTGTCAGATTGGTTGCATCTCCGGAGGAAGGTTTGTCTTCGCCCTTGTTCTTCTCCGATGTGTCTCACCTGAGATTTCTGGAAACTTATTCAATTAATTTCCTAATATTTCAAAGCTTGTGAGATTTCTTCCTTTTCTTCCTCAAGTCCTATTACGTGCTTTCTTAGTAAAATGATGTTAATATTTTATTCAACTGAGCCATTTTCGATTTATCATGGTTTGCAATGATTTTCTTCATTTTGTTATCAAAACCCTAATCACGTTTAAGTATTGGTCTATGTTAATGGGGTGTTTCATCCTCCACTTCCAAGTTTCATCCTCCATCTTCAACTATTTTAAAAATTTATTTTTAACCTTAGCAAACCTCTAACTTTTCCAAAAAATTATTTTTAACCTTAATAAATATCTTTTTACTTTTTACTTTCTATTTAAAGTAAAAGTGTTTTATTTTGCACCTCGAACACTCCATCATCCTGTATATTCAACTTTTCTAAAACTTTATTTTCTAACTTTAATAAATTTATGTTTTATTTTTCTCTTTCTATTTAAAATAGTCCTACATATTTTTAACTTTATACCCTTTAAATTTTTTTAAAACTTTGTCTTTTATTTATATTTTAATAACTCTTTAATTTAATTTAAGAATCTAATATTATTTAATATTTTTTCATATTTTAATAATTATTAAAATATAATTTATATTATTATTATTATAGTTATATACTAAAATTAAAATAATTAAAATAAAATTAATAAAATTAAAAATAATTATATAAAATCTGATTTAATATACATAAATATACTAAATTATATTACATCAATAAATAAAATTTCGAAATCATTAGATTTTTTAATTATTATTATTTTAATTTTAATTTTTTAATATTAGTACTATAATAATATAAATTATATTTTAATAGTTATTTAAATATAAAATATATTAAATAATATTAAAATTTTAAATTAAAATAATAATTAATAAAGTATAAATAAAAAACAAATTTTTAAAAACATTCCTATCGGAATTGGAAATCCCTTAATTATGTTATTGGAATTGGAAATCCGATAACTATGTTATCGGATACCAATATCCGATGACTTTTTTTTTTAATTTTATTTTTTATTTAAAATTCAATAATAATTTAATTTTTTTATATAATACTTATATTACAAAAATTAAAATTAAAATAATTATAAATAAAAGTAATAAAAATAAAAATAAGGGTTAAATATGTTTTTAGTCTCTATACTTTGGGGCGATTTTGGTTTTAGTCCCTCTTTCAAACTAAGGTACAATTTAGTCCTTCAACTTTAGAAAACTCTGGTTTTAGTTCTTTTTACCAATTTTTTTTAAATTTATTTGCGTTTGAAACAACATTTTGGATCCTCTTTTGGGAGAGTTTGTTCAAAGTGGTCCTCCCTTTTTTAAAAAGTTCACTAAAGTCCTACTTTTTGCAAATACTGTTCAAATAGGTCTTTTTTTGTTACGGCGTTAACTTTGCTAACGGCAGAGGTGCTCAGTTGGCTAATATCTGATAACGTGTAACGTTTTCTCTTTGCTGACACTGTTATGTGTTTTAAAAAAATAATTAATTGTGATGTGGAATTTATTATAATTAGGGTTAAATTAGAAATTGAATTAGGGGTAAATTAGGGTGGGTAATTAAGTAAATTGATTTTGGTCAGAAAAATTTGGGTAAAATTTGCAATTGGGATTGGGAAATTCTGGGCGAGTTAGGGTTCATCAACCACCTTCAATCTAGTTGGGGGTAAACAGATCTGGAAGACTTCATTCTACCTCCTGCGCCGCGAGAATGGGAGAGGGACTTCGCTTCCTGGAGGCGCTACTCTTCTTCTTTTCGAATTGGTTCGAGCTTGCCATCTGTGCATTTGTTTTTTTTTAGTTTTTCTCTATGCTTCTGCGTTTCTGCGTGATATGACGGCACGACGACAATGGTTGAGGCGAGACTGTGATGTTTGTGTGATTCTGGTTTACTTGCAGGTGCGAGATGATGGACGAAGAAAATAGTGGTCTGGAGCGAGAAGCTTCGCGTCAATGGAGTCTTCGTAGGTATGGGTTTCTCTGCCGTCTGCGAATTTTTTTATTTATTTTCAGGTGGAGATGAAGATGGTGCGGGATTGATGATGGAGGTATGGCATTACTGACGCATTGAAGAAGACGACCTTTGCATAGTGTTCCCTGCTCCAGCGGCGACGACGCACGGTTGAGGTGTTGTGATGGCAGTTCCTGCGGCGGCGAAGGCGTGAAGAAGATGGATCTGGAGATTGTTGGCTCGCGAGAATGGGTGCTGCCTCTTCCAAGTTTCCGTTGATGATGGCTTGCCATGGGTGGTCTCTGCTGTGTTGATGACTGCGACGGCCATAGGTTGATGGTGATGGCTACCGGTGTTGATGACCCTGGGTTACTTAATTACCCATCCCAATTTATCCCTAATTTAATTTTTAATTTAACCCTAACTATATTAAATTCCATATCATAATTTATTATTATTTTTTAAACACATAACAGTGCCAGTATTGACTCATTGGCAAGTGCACCAAATCGTTCAAGTAATAAAACCGATAAAACCAGGTATCGTTTTCCCAAGAGACTCGTAATACTAGAAAATTGTGCGATTAACAACTCATCTAGACTCAATAACAACTCATCATTTAAGAATATGTGCAAAAAGATAAATTTACAAACAATTACAAGGTTGGACTTTGGTATTGAAGACACTTAGAAATGGAAAAGACTAGAAATGGTATGAAATGACAATGTTAAGGTTAGTTTTCACCAATTCACTCTTATGTATATCCAATTTCATCTCCTCTCTATCAATTTACTAAAGTCAATCCACTAAAACACTCTAGCCCTAATCCCTTAGATGAAAGAGCCTAGGTTTTCCCTATCAAACTCCAATCTCTTGGAAAATCTAACAAGTAAACTCGCATTAAGAACTAGGATCTAAGACAACATGTTAATCATCTTCCATCCCTAGAATCAATGACCACAAGGACCCTTGTTTCAGTTCAAGATT
>NC_028358.1:35105064-35137740 GCF_000741045.1 Vigna radiata var. radiata
TATATATATATATATATATATATATATATATATATATATATATATATATATATATATATATATATATATATATTCAAATCATTCAACAAATACACAAGATTCAAAGGCTACAACTAATCCTAACAAGATGGGTTTGACTCTATATTTCCATGGAGAGCCTCCAAGCTTACAACAATGGAAGATGGAAGAAGAAGGAGACCCAAGGAGGGAGAAGGAGATGTTCCCACATGCTCCATGCAGCCTCCAAGAGCTCCAAAGTGTGAAGTTGCACCTCCAAGAGCTCCAAAGTGTGAAGTTGCACCTCCAAGAAACCAAAGACCCCTTTCCCTTCGCGTTTTAGGTCTAAATAGACCAAATTTTCCAGATCAGCAGCGCCACCGCTCAGCTGCACCCCAGCTGCAGCATTCCAGAGAGCAGGGCGCTCAGCTCCACCTCAGCTGCACCTCAGCGACAGCCTTCCAGAGAGCAGGGCGCTCAGCTGTAGCCCAACTACACCCCAATGGCAACATTGCAGAGAACAGAGCGCTCAGCCGCACCCCAGCTACAACATTCCAGAGATAGATATAGCTCAGCCGTAGCCCAACTGCAGCCCAGCCACCGCATTCCAAAATTCTCTTTTTCTTTGCTATTTTACTTGGTTTTGTGGTTGGTTCAATTCTTTACTTTGGTGGAGGTTCTTCCAAGTATTGTATTAGCTACAAAATAAGGGGATTAGTGATGATATTACATCAATGTAGCCTAAAACACACTTATTAAGAAAACAAGACAAAAGAAGAGGATTAAGCAAGTTAAAAGCCACAAATGAGTTGATTTTGCTACTAAAATGATGCTTAAATAATGGTAAGAATTAGCATTATCAGCCAGCAAAGAGAAAATGTTACACGTCATCAGTTATTAGCCAGCTGGGTACCTTTGCCGTTAACAAAGTTAATGCTGTAACTAAAAAGAACCTACTTGAACAGTTTTTGCAAAATATAAAACTTTAGTAAACTTTTTAAAAAAGGAAAGACCACTTCAAACAAACCCTCCCAAAAGAGGAACCAAAATAGGTATTAAACCTATCATTTTCCTATTTTATTAGGGAACTATATTTGTTTCAAAAAGGAAAAATAGACATCAATTATTTTGTTTTACGAAATTACTGTTAAATTTCAAACTCGTGATTTTTATTTAACCTCTCATACATTTTATTTCTACTACTACTATTATTATTATTATTTTTTGTAACTATATATAAATAGATAAGTTGTTTTTGAGTTGCATGTACTATTTTACTCTTATAATTATTACATGTAATTTTCTTTATTAATTTTATTTACACTTTTCAAATCTTTTTATCTTATCTAAATATACAGTACATTACAAACAACCTATTATTTATTATGTTATTACCATTCTTACTTTTTTTAATATATGGTTACAAAATGCCTTTTTTATTATTAATAATAACAATAATAATAAACATATAGATATATGAGATAAAGGGACAAAGGTAGAGACATGTTAGTGGTGGGACCACAACATTCGTTAAAAGGACAAGATGTAATCTAGTTATATTAACGGTCTAATATAGTTGGACAAGAGCACAATAAAACAAAAGTTAAAACTATTAAGGAAGATTGAATTTAATTGTAAGCTTGTTGATCAGGTGTCTGTGCCCTGTTTTTCTTTTTTAACTGGTTTTTGTGTGTGAAGCATGCGAAAACTCAATCCAAATTTTTTGGTTTGATATATTTTAGAGTGCATATACTTCTAAAATATATTTCTGGATTTGAAAATATTTTTCAAAATGTGTATTCTGAAATATATATTTTTAAATGCATTTCAAAATACATGTATTTTCAAATTCAAAAATAGTTTATGAAATGTATAATTCAATTTTTTTAAATACATTCTAAATTATATAATTTGAAAGATATTTTTGGATTTGGAAATACATTTTGAAATGCACATTCTGAAATGAATTTTTTTAATGTATTTTGAAATTTTTATTTTAAAATGTGTTTTGGATATAGAAATATTTTTTGGATTAGAATATAATTTTCTTTTAAAATGTATTTTGAATTGAACAATCTAAAAAATATAAAATTATTTTTTCATTGGTACAATTCAAAATGTATTGAAAAAACATTTCAAAATGTATATTTTAAAATATATTTTCAGATTCCAAAGTATTCACATTTTGAAATACATTATAGGTTTAAACTCTAATATGATTCTCGTATTTGTAGGTTAATCTCAAGTGAGTCATTATTTTTTTTTTTCGATCTCAATCAGGTCTATAAACTTGTAAAAATAAATCAATTAAGCTTTCTTCTTTAAATTTTTACAAACTGTGTTAAACTCTGATGACGTGTTGTACACGTAAGAGGTTGATGTAATAATGTTATATTAAGTGGAATTTTTTTTTTAAATGAACAGTTGAGATGACACAAATTAAATTGGAAATGTGTTAGGGAGTCAAAGTCTTCATCATCCTACACGATCTTCATCCTTCACGTATTGTCACAACGACATCTCTATAAGGTCGCCGATGGTAAATTTTAGCATCATCAGCATATGCACGACAAAAGGCAAAGAGGTTTTCTACTTTAAAAGAATGTATTATGAGAGAAACTGAATGACGATAACCCAATCTACATATTTTACAGAGATGAGAAGAGAATTCCAGTTACAGAAATAGGCAAAAGGCTTAATGTTACCCTCCACCCGTGATCGAAGCGCAACAGAACCAATTAAACCCCTCCAACGCAACCTCCTCACCTTTCTCTTCGAACCTTCTCTCAGCACCCAAACCCCAAGCCTCTTCCGACCTTCCCGAAGGCACCATTTGGCACTACAGCGATTTCTCGAATACCAAACATATGTTCCCAACAACACCAAATATCAATCCTGCACTGTCTAGCTTCTCTTCCCATCTGCACCACCAACATGTATCACAATTAACAATAACAATCTAAATGCTCAGCTTAGTTTTTAGTTTAATAATGCACTTTTACAACGTTAATCCACCAGAAATCACAAAAATCTACGACTTTCTAAGATAATTTTTGTAAAAGTTGAAAAACTAATCATACTGCAAACAATAGGAAAAATAGTTTAGGCACTGATATTGTTAAGGATTTTTCTACCATCATCCAATCATTGAGTATAAAAAGTATCATGTCATTGATATTAAATTTGCTGACTTTTATAATAGTTATTTCAAAAGTTATCTAGTAATGATTTTAGATAGATTTACAGTTAATAGAAATCAAAGTCTAATAGTAATCATAGTAAAAGTTTACATTTTCTCGCCATCCTGTGCTGCTGCTGATTCGGGGGTGATTTTTGCAAAGTTGTTGCTTAAAGAAGTTGCAAAGGTCCAGACAAGGAGTGCAATGAACATGAGCAAGAATGCAAGCTCTGTGCCAGACAATGCCAAGAGGGCCTTTTATAAGCACTGAACGCTTTCATAGGGCTACCTCATATTTCTTTGAGTTATTGCTGATGATGCACGAAATGACAATTTCGACTTCAAGATAAGAGAACGAATTAGGGTTTTTAAAAAGTCTTCCTTTTTTTTTTTGTATGTGGCTTTTGATTCCACTTAGGAGGAATCACTTAGCAGGTATGTCCCCTTTAACCATTCAATTCCAATTTCAATTTTTTCTTCAAAAATAGCAATGTTTTTTATGTCTCGTGAATTTTGGATTTTAATTGGGTTTTTTTGTTTTGATATCAGAATGGTTTTTGTTGCAGTGTGGTGTGATTGCAGAATGAAAAACAATGGAGAAGGGCTGGAAAAGTTGGAAGATGAAGTAGAAGAGGAAAAAACAAAGAAAAATCCCAGCTTTTGAACATTGGAAGAGATGTGAGAGAGAAAGTGGTGAGACAGAAGAAGAAGTTGATTTGAGATGTGATGTGAGGTGGAGGAAGAGGCACCGACCGCAGTTGACGAGCCTGTGAGGGGAGTACGAAGAAGATTTTGAATCCCTAATATTTTCAATTAAATTTTATGTCATGTTATTACTTAAAAAAATTCCACATAATATAATACTGTTACATCAGTATCTTAAGTTTGCACCACGTCAACACAGGCAGACGACATTAGTGATAACTTAATGGAGAGGGCTTAATTGGTTTATTTTTACAAGTTTATGGATCCGATTGAGACTGAAAAAAAAAATGATGATCCACTTGAGATTGACACACAAATACGGAGACCAAATGAGAGTTTAAACTTATAATGTATTTCAAAATGTGAATATTTTGGAATCTGAAAATATATTTTAAAATATACATTTTGAAATGTTTTTTCAATACATTTTGAATTGTACCAATGAAAAAATAATTTTATACTTTTTGGATTGTTCAATTCAAAATACATTTTAAAAGAAAATTATATTCTAGGGTTTTCTTCTAGGTGGACCCCATCCTTTTTACACAAAAACTCACGGCCTTGGTGAGAGCTACCAACCGTCACACTCCTTTTGTTTTTAGCTTTTGACGTTTTCTTGGTGAAGCTTGCAAGGTTGTCCATGGTTTTCATGGATTGAATCAATGAATCACATTTCCTTTTTCTTTTCATCTTGTGCAATGCTGCTGTGTTCTCCTTTTCTTCTTGGAGTTCCTCATTGAATGAAAGAGGGTTAGCTTAGCAAAATCTTCAAAGGAGAGCACATTTTTATTCTACTTCATTTGGTAAAAGCTATGGTCTTGGGGGGAATCAAAACAAGGTGAGCTAATTTACATTTTTTGGGAGCACCTTGCACCGATTCACGTGCTGGAAGGGAGAAGTTGATGCACCTTGCACCGATTCACGTGATAGTTAATTTGACTTGATTTGTTAACTTATGCACATTAACTTGAGTGGAACTTACAGTACAGAAAAGACGGACAATCAAATACATGATACAAATTCAGTTATTAGTTAACTGATACAAGTTTAATATTTTAAAACTGAACTCTTAAACAATTCGATTAAATATGACATTAAGTAGTTCAGTTTTTTTTTTTAGTTTGTTAAAAATATAATTAACTATAGTTTATTACAATTCAATTAATTATGTCCAACCCTATTTATGGAGTAGGTGTACGGTGGTGGACTTCTTGAGATGAAACTTTATTCATTTGCTACGAGAAGAAGAGGGGCACGGATCGCATTGGGTGGAAAGCACATGTTTTTTTTCTTAAGAATGAAGCACATGGAATAAGGAATCAACATAATTAATTGTTTATTGAAGGAAGCAGTCAAATGGTGGTTGGTGTGCTGCAACCTCACGACCAAGAAGGTTTTTAGGCCATATGCAATTTCAATTTATTTGATAAATGCATATGGGGTCACGTGAAATGGTAGAAGAAAATTATGTTTGTTGATTTTTTGTTTTAAATTATTTTACATAGTTGAGTTGGTTTTCATCTTTTTAATTTAGTGTTGCATTTTAATAGCTTTAACTGTGTTTAGATATTTGTCTTTTACATTGTTTAGTTTATTTTTTCAGTTCACTATGCTCTCTATTATGTTCAGTTTATTGTTTCCGTTCACTATATTGTTTATTTTGTTTGGCTTTTTTTTTATCTTTCTACACTTCCAATTTCTCCACTTGTTTTAGAGATCGTTCGGTCTCAATGTAGAATCGTTCGGTTATCTGTAGGATCTTTCGGTCTTCCTGCTTATTCATTTATTTTAAATGTTTTCAATGATGTTTGGTTGTATTTAATTTCCAATTTTAATTTAGTTTAATTCTCCTTGCAGAAACACTTTTAAAACCCCCACTACGTGTTTGACCTAAGTCTCGAACCACAGTTTGGTCCCTTAGAGACGACTTAGGAGTCACTTCCTAGCACTATACTGCATTTTTAATGCACATCAAATTTGTATGGGGTGCGACAACCCATCACCAGCTTAGACAAATTTCACATATTTTCAATTTCCATTGTGGCACACCGTTAGTTAGATCAGATTAAATTTAAAGGTGTTAGTTTTGGAGAACGAAAAATTATAATTTTCTTAGGATCAAAGTGTATCAAAGCTTGAAAAGGGGACTAAATCTAAAATCGCATGATAGTTAAAGGACTAAAAACATATTTAATCCTAAAAAAATTAAAATGTTTTTAAATGCTAAAATTGGTTTATCTTTCAATGCTTTTTTTATTTGATTAATATATTGTACTTTGAAAAAAATTATTTGTGCTTTATTAGCATTTGAAATGAATATATGATGAGTGTTATTTGATGGTTTTGATTGAGAGATGTATATATGGAATACATGATGATTTAATTTCATATTTGATATTTAATATGATATGAATATAGTTATTTTTGTAGACAAAATAATATGTTGAGATGTTGTAGGTAATCTATATAATTTGGGATTTTGAAGAAGATGATCTCTATTAATATTAAAACCACATATTTAAAACATTAAGGGTGTTTTACTTGGAGGTGATTGGGGAAGATGATTTGGGGGAGATGGATTGAGTAGATTTGGAGGTAAATGAGGGTGGATTTAGAGGTAAAATTTGTGAGAGTTAGTGTAGGATTTGATTGATGTGGTAGTTTTCAAATATTCGTTTAATAGGTAAAAATTAAAGATTAACAAAATACCCCTATGTATTAAAGTAATATAAAGGTTAAACCCATTCGTTAGTCCCTATTTTTGCGTTTTTTTCCCACATTAGTCCTCGATTTATTTTTTGTGCCAATTAAATCCCTAATTGTTCAAAATTGATAGAAATTAACCCTTGCCGTTAAATGCAGTTAACGGGGTTAAGTTTTAAGTTACCTGTGCTGGTGAGCTGGCCACAGACCCTGACATGGCATGCAGATGACCATGTGACGTGGTAGATATATTGTTCACTTGCCCCTTAACTTAAAATTTGGGGTTTTTGTTAAAGATTTTAAAATTAGGGTTAATATATAATTGAATTGGAAGTTTGGCCTCCGATGAACGGTTGTCTCTTCGTCGGTGAAGACAACACTGCTTTTCGCTTTTGTTCTGGTGTCCAGTAGTCTCTTCTTTACACCTCAATCACTCTCTCTGCAATGCAACGCACACTGTTTATCTCTTTCTATCTTCTCTTTTCTCTTTTTGCAACAGAAGGTGATCTCAACCCAAATACTGTAATGGGAGATTTTCTTGAACATTGTTTGCCATGGATTCTGGATTTCATGAACAAGTCTTTTAGGGCTTTCTTTCTTTTCTATTATGTTTTGTTCATCTTTAATTTCATTTTCATTTTTTCGAATTCCATTTTCTTCTTCCCCTTTTTCAATCTGAACTGATTTTTGAGGAATGGATGAATGCAAAAGCCCAAAAACATATTCCACGCCCCTCTTTTTGCCTTTTCCCTGGAAGAAAATATAAGAGAAAGCGCGCCGAAGGCGAGCTCTTCCCTAGAATCTCCCGTCGTGGACGTTTGTCGGAGTCCACAGCGCGCCGATACTTCCAGCAGCTGGTATCCGCGCTTCGGTTCTGCCACCACAACGGTTTTGGTGTCTTCTCGCTTTGATTCCTTGAAAAAGCTTGGATTTTTCTGTCTCAGCAACATAAATGTAATCACCATTGTTACAAAAGGGAGAAAAAACACAGCAAGAAAGCTTTCGGTTGTTGATTTTAGTCCTGCAACATCAATAAATGTAATTCCCAGATATTCCATGTCCAAAAAAAAAAAAAAACTTGGTCAAGAATTTCTGCTGCTTTAGCACCATAACCATTCTCGGCACCATCCTTTGCCCAGTAAGAGTTATCCTGGAGCCTTTCATCCGTAAACTGTATTTTGTCAACTTGTACTCGCTGAAATGTCGTCTTGACTGGTTTCGCAACTGATTCCTTTTGCTGTTTCTTCTGAGACCTCTGTACAGAAGATTTCTCTCCAGTGTTTCCTTGGTTGACTCCTTAGATGCATTTATATTTTCTGTTTTTCTGCGTTTGCTTTCTTCATCTGCCTTTACATCTGCAACCTCTTGACCATTTTCTTCAGAAATTGTTCTTTTTCTTTTCTTAGAATCTTTTTTCTCCTCACTTGTCTTGACACTGTGGTTGCTCATGCTTCCTATGCCATTGCAACGGTGATGGAGGAGAAGCTTAAGGAAGTAGGTTGGGTTTTGGGGGTTTAAGGTTGAGGTAGGGAAAGCCATTAACGGTGCAAGAGGTGGTCGCCGGTGATTAACTTCAGTAAAAAAAACCCCAATTCTTTAATTTTGTGATTAACTTAAGTAATAAAAGGCACGTGAATCATTATAGCCACCTGATATCTTCTGTGCACGCCACGTCATATATAATACCCACCTCAGTCTCACAGATCTGTTAGAAGTTAACCCCGTTAACTTGATTTAATGGCAAGGGTTAATTTCTTTCAATTTTGTAATCTTTGGGACTAAATTGGTAAAAACTTAAAGACGGGAACTAAATTGGAAAAAAATGCGAAAATAGGGACCTCTGGAGTGGTTTAACCTAATATAAAATTATATTTGTTAATGTTATATTTAATTGTAAATTTTTTTTTAAGAGTAAAAAATTAAAAATAATTATTAAAATTAATTTTTAAAAAGTAATTAAATTATAATTTAGTAAAATGAATTTATTTTAAAATGTAGTATAATAAAATAAAATAGTTTAAAAAACAAGTATTTTATTATCATATCTATGCAAAATTAGGATTATTTATTTATTTTTTTTACACTATTTTATATATTTTTAATGTGTTATACATTATATTATTTTTTGTTTTCAGTTTTTTAAAATCAAAATGTATAGGAAATTAAAAAAAATCATTAAAAATATATTATACCTTTTTAAGAAAAACCGTATATATATATATATATATATATATATATATGAATAAAATATGAAGATAATTGATATAAATATTATAAAAAATGTTGAAGATTATCGAATAAAAATACAATTGAAATAAAAAATATATTTCACTTAAGCTTTTAAAATAAAACACGTGCTATATCACCTAAAACTATTGTCGAAACATTCTGCAGAAGTTATTGAACTCAAACCTCTTTCTCTTCCAAATTTTCATAACCAAAAGTTATAAAGAACAACAAAAATTACTTATAAAAACTACATTGAACATGGGTTCCAATCCCATGTTTGCATTGACTTCCACAAAGCCTACAACACTCTCAACCCAAGATCGAGACGACCAAGACTCACCTTCATCAAAAGCTCTTGTCTCGTTCAGCACAGGTTCTTCAGACTCTTCTTCTACATCTTCATCTTCCTCTTCCCAAAGCCCTCTTCATCATTCTCATCTTCATCACTTGCATTACCTTCAGTGTAATTAAATATTTATCGAGGGGTACATGAGATTTTTTGGTTTGGATCTCTCCAAATCTCCACTCCTGAGCGAGTGATTAAAAAAGTGTCAATCCCACAATTTAGCTGTAACCTTTATGCGCAAATCCTTACAAGTTAATACGGGATTCCCTTCTATTCATCGCTCCCGAAACTGAGTAATCAATAGATCACCCTGAAGTCCCTAAAGTGAATACAATATAAGTGATTAGAGTTAACAAAGGTTCTAATGACCTAGTCAGCAATACAAAAAAGAACTGTTGTGGGTCATAAGAAATTTACATTCAATTAAATCTAAATTTCGTGTTTTTGTCCCAGTTACATCCTCGTCTTTTATTTTTTGCCAATGAAGTCCCTAAGGTTGAAAACTTGAAAGAATTTAACCCATGCCATTAAATCAAGTTAACGGGGTTAAGTTTTTGCTTAGCTGTAAAGATGACGCGGATAAATTTTGTGACGTGGCATTATAGACGTTATACGTGGATTTTGCAGAAGTGTGTGGATCAAATGGTACTCTTCAACTTCACCACCACAGAAACCCTAGCCATGGTGGTCTCCCTGCACCGCCAACAGCCTCCACGTTGTCGGCCACCGCGAAACCAACATTAGTTCATCTCCTTTGACCACCGTGAGGCGAAATCCACTGTCAACCATAGCAAAGTTTCGTGAAATCTCCTTCTCAATCAACCACCTGGGCACATCAACCACAACCATGATCTCCACTCAAACAGTGCCATCCTCACTTCACAACACAAACACCAACATTGAAACCACCATCACCACCATGAACCCAAACTTGCAAACCACAGAATTAGAAAATGCCAAGAGCCCAGTTTAAAACCCAAAAAACCCAATTCTTCTCCATCGTGAATAGAACTCACGTCTTCTCCACCATCAACCCTTAAGCAACGCCATTTTCGCAAAGTCTCTTCGTTCTCCACCACCTATTCAAACACATAGGAACCAGAAACCACAAAATCACACTCAAGCAATCTTCAAACCCTAAATCGCGCCTCCTGCGACAAAACCCCCAAATCGCATTCAAGTTCTTTGCGACAAAACCCCCGAAAGTTTCAATTTTTAATGCTTTTTTCCCTTCTTCTTAGATTTCTGTTTATCAATATCTTGAAGGAGGGGTTATTGTTGTTTTGCAGTCTTATGTGGACGAGGATGTAAGTGAACATTAACTCTTCAGTCTCTATTTTCTCCAGCTTTGTGTTTTTTTTTTTTGTATATGTCTGTGCTCTAAGGTTTGTTTCACTTTTTATGTTTCTATGTGGACCAGAAGGATGAGGCTTTTTACACTGTGAGTTGGGCATGCAGTGATGAGGGGATTCCATTTATTGTGGCTGGAGGAAGCAAGGGGATAATCCGAGTCATTGATGCGGGCCGTGAGAGCATATACCGGGTATTTTGGTTACAGTAACCAGAAATTTGAGTCATTGATCCGGTGAAAGAGCTACGTGGTACAACCAACTGTTATCGGCAACACTACAGCAAGAGTTTGATGATTGAGTGTCTGATGCAGGAGGTGGTCGCCGACGACGGTGTGACAGCGATTTAAGTGATGCGGCACAGAGAGTGCAGTGAGGAAGAGAGGAACTTCTGGGGATTGTGTTAGGAAGAAGCTTCAGTTATTTTAAAAAATTTATTCAGAATAAAAATTAAATAATACAAATAATTAATTCACAAACCTCAATTTTTAAATTCATTTTTAAGATAATGCCACATAAAAGAGTATGTCATGAAATTTGGCCA
This sequence comes from Vigna radiata var. radiata, assembly GCF_000741045.1. Taxonomy (NCBI): domain Eukaryota; kingdom Viridiplantae; phylum Streptophyta; class Magnoliopsida; order Fabales; family Fabaceae; genus Vigna; species Vigna radiata. The sequence continues at coordinate 35,116,116 of NC_028358.1, forward strand.
CCTCACCTGCACATATAACCTAAAATTTAACTCCGTTAACTGCATTTAACGGTAAGGGTCAATTTCTTTCAATTTTACATTATTAAGAACTTAATTGACAAAAAAAAATATAACAAAAACTAATATGGGATAAAAACACGAAAATAGAGACTAATGGATGGATTTAACCTTTAAAAAATTGTTTCTTAAAATTGTTTTTGCAGGCCTGTTGAAAAATTGTTTTTTCATGATTTTTATTTACATTTAATGAAATGATATTTTAAAAAACAAATATTTGTTCATAAATTTCTCTATCGTCGGTCCTGTACTGGTACATTTATATTGGCAAGGTAAGTCAATTTATTGTATGTGTGATGTGACTGACTACAGGGAGACAAGATCACATAAGCAATTAATTTTGCTTAACGCGCAGTGAGACCGACGTGAATTTAGGATTTTTTTTATTTTTTTAATCCTATCCTACTAATATGACGTAATCACTAAATTTAGTTGATGAGCTAAGCATAGAGAGTAATTATAAATTAATAGAAATGCTTTTTAAAATTTGACCTTAGAAGTTTGAGATTTTGACTTGGCATTAATTAATTAATTAATTATTTAAAGGGAAGAATCTACGCAGGCTGCAACGTCCCCATCGTGTCTACACTGTGGAATGTGCATTACTATTTACAAGTTGTACTAAAACAATGCATTCAATATGAGTTTTCGGAATATTCCACGTTAGTATTCACTCGCGAATAATTAACTATTCACAAACAATAAAATGCGCGAATTTAGAAAATATTTCATGTTCGTTTTAAAAGAATTGCAAGTGATTGAGAGGAAGGATTTGCAAAATTAACTGTTTTTCCCATCATTGATGCTTTGCGAAATTTGTTATAAAATGTTTTTTATAGTCCTTGCACTTACAATTATGTAAATATATTATTACCACTGAAAGTATATTCCATCTTCAATAAAGAAAGTAAAAATAATAACTAATAATAATAATAACTAATAATAATGATAATAATTAATAATAATGATAATAATTAATAATAGTAATAATAATGATTTTTTTTCTCTTTATAATAATAATAATAATAATAATAATATTATTATTATTATTATTATTATTAATAATAGTTATTACTATTATTATTATTTCAATTTACTAAATTACCATTTTTTTATATTTTAAAAATTAATTTTAATTTTTTTTCTTCATATAAACATTTTTACAATTAAATACAACATTAATAATTATCATTTTATATTACTTTAATATTTAGGAACATTTTAGTAATCTTCAATTTCTACCAATTAAACAAATATTTTAAAAATGTCACATCAATCAAATCCTACACTAGTTTTCACAAACTTTACCCTCAAATCCACTCTCAATTACCCACAAATTCACTCAAAAGAACAACAAAAAATTTACTCTCAAATGCACTCAAATACATTCAAATCATCTCTCCCAAATCATCTCTTCCAAATCATCTCAAAAGAACACAACCTAAATGTCATCTTCTTTTAAGGAGAAAACTGAAATTTTAACAAAACTTTTTAATAATTTTTTTATAACAAAATAGGTGTCATTATTTTATTTATTTGTTAAATTTATTTTAAACAAAATATTTAAAACGAATTAATTATACGAAGTTGTTAAAAAATTATAAAAAATATTGTTAAAAAAACTTTTCCTTTTTTTAAATTCATTGCTCACATGCCATTTTTCTACTCAATCTCTATTTCTAATTTACTGCGCCAATCATTTCTTACTCTATATGTTAATCCCTAATGTCTATTATATATATACACCTTCTTTTTAAAAGTATAATTTTTAAACAGATAAAGTAACTTATACTAGTTTGGCTCATTATTTTATTAAAATTTTTATAGTAGTTTTCTTTTATATATATATATCCGTAGTGTTAATGAAACCATGGTATCACGTGAGCTAAATTTGTGCCTCGAAATAAAATAAAATAAAAAAACAGCCACGTTTTCGTACTATAAATAGGATAGAACTTACGATCAATCCTTACACAGCAACAATCAACGAGTCAACAACAAAATCCTTTCTTTTGCTTCCAAACCTTTGAGAAAGGACGTAACAATGTCTGCCGAGTCTCTCCTTCAAAATGCTGAGAATGAGCGTAACCCACTAACCATGTCGGATGAGCAGATTTTGGAGGAAATTTACTCAACCCATGTCCACAGTGACACAAAGTTTGATGTGGATTCTCTTTTAACCCTTGTTGAGAATACTCTCAGACGTTCAACCCACATTGTTGACAATGTTGTGCAGGTTGCTTTTCTTCTTTCCTCCAAGTTTTTGCTTTACATTTACGTATCCTTCAGTTCAGATATATATGCACTTAATTCATATTTTCTTGCAGGGATCCCATGCAAGCTTGGAGACTATAGATGACAAGATCCCCCAATTCAAATCACCACTCTGTACCCTCAAACAAATTGCTTCTGAGGTAACTCACAGATCTAATTATACAAAATATATACATACATATATAGTAAAATACAAAAAATCATGTAAGTGAATAAAATTCATGAAAACGTTATGTTTATGAGTAATAGATGATAAACATGACATAGTGAGTTGCGGTGGCAGATGGCATGCAAGCTACCCCCAAGTGAGGAAACTGCTCACAAAACAACACTGGCCATACTTAACAAGCTCTCAATATACGACTGGGATGCAAAAGCGGTGCTCACACTGGCGGCTTTTGCATTGGAATATAGCGACTTTTGGCTCCTGGCTCAGTATCAACCCACAGACCCTCTTGCCAAATCTGTGGCTATTCTGAAGCGTGTGCCATTTCTCACAAGGCCCGCAGCTCTTCAGAAGCATCGCCAAGCCATTGCTGAGGTCAACAATTTGGTGAAAGCAACGCTGCAAGTGATTGAGGTCATCTTTGAGTTGGAGAAGCTTACCAGTTACGACATAAAGGATGTACCTGCTTTAGGGCTTGCAATAGAGCAAATCCCTGTCGATGTTTACTGGGCTATCATCACCATCGTCTCTGTAGTTACTCAAATTGATTGTCTCATCACTGAATCGTAAGTTACCGTCTTGTTACTTAATGCTTGTTTCCTTCATGTACAACCTTCCTTATTATTTCATTGACTGTTTAAGAGAGCACAAACACGAATTGTCTCACTATGGTCAAAAGATCAACATCATACTCAGCAAACTCAGGAAGCAGATCACGCTCTGTAGACAGCAGATAGGTTAGCAACTAAAATAATCTGCGCCTTTAATTATTTTCTCACGTTTTGCCTTATAGCTAATATTTGCTTTTGATATTTTCCGAAAAAAACGTGTTTTTGATTCAAACCTATATAACTGATGTAATAAAAGGTACGGAGTAGTGAATGNCAAACTAACTAGAGGANTATTTTTCTGTATTTTTTCAGATGAGGCAGAATATTATCGCAAGCTTAAAAGGCTTTTCCAAAGTCCCACTGAAATAATTGAAGTGTTAAAGGTTCTGATTTTCAACAAGGCTGCTCCTCAGCCTCTGTTTCATGGCGCTACCAAGACCACGGTTCGTTATTTCTAGTTTAGGTTATACTTGGTTTAAAAATAAGAACCTACTTTAAGGCACATTTTAAATTTTTAAGACATAAAATAAAGAAAAAAAAAGGTACTTTTTATAACTTCTCTATCTACCATTCATTTAAAACAACTGCAAATTTGTCCGTGAGAAAGAAAGAAAATGATTTGTGAGATTTTTGCTTAAATCAATATTGTGCTCTCGAAGTTATAATTGGATCAAAGAAGGTAATTTGGACCACCAAAACCTCATGCCGAAATGCATAAAATCGGACAAACACAAACTATAGAAAGGGACAGAAGAACTATCTCTTAAGATGGAGACCAAAATTGTATAAATTACAAAATTTATATGAAATATTTACTTATTTTTTAAAATGATCCTAACTTGACAATATATTTACATGAAATATATTAAATATTTCTTAAAAGACACTTAATTAATTAGAAGCCCCTTATAAATTTTGGACATTTTTAATGAAGTCTTATTTGAATTTTTTTTGCCTACTGAATATTCACATTTTTTCTAATTCTTAATTGAATTATTACTGTTTAATTCGTTTGTTAATTTGGTGAGGTAACTGTTATTTTGTCCTAGTCATTTTGATTTCTTAACTCCAGCTTTAAAAAAAAAAACATAAAATTATATAGTTAATATAAAATGATATTGTTAATGTAAAACTTTTAATGTTTTTTTATTGTTTTCATAACAAAATATATTACCAATAACGATCACATTAATGATGGAGACTCTTACAATCCTTTGATAGCTTAGATAGTGATGTAGAGATTGATTATGTGGACAATGATATGGAGAGAGCATGTCTTATTAGGTAAAGTCTTAAGTCACTTGTTTTATAACAATACTATCTTTTTTATATTAATAATAAAATCTCCCATGTATTAGCACAAAAAGAAATATATATATATATATATATATATATATATATATATATATATATATATATATATATATATATATATATATATATATATGATGTCATCCAAAATAACAACCACATCTATTAATAAGGAGAAAGTTAAAAATAAATCAATTAAAAAGTTTTTTTAAAATATATGAATAGTTCAACCAAAAATATCAAAATGTATCATCTAATTGAGACTTAATTAAGCATTTCAAAAAGAAATATTTGGAGACAATTCGACCAATTTCATGTATAACTGAAATTATAAGAAAATTTAGTATATATTTCTTAACCATTACTGTAAATACTAAATTATTTGCTGGGACAATAACAGTTAGGATCCCGTGGTCCCAGTACGAAGCCACGACTATTTTAAAAAAAGAATAATATAAAGATACGGTAATGGTCATTTGTTTCCTTCTTATATTTACAGAAAAAGGTATAGATATTTAGGCATTATGAAGCGATGCTTTAAAGTATTAATGATTTACGCATATTATAGTAAGTAGTTCTTAGTGATGATTCATTTGTTGGTTGGTAGGTGGAGATGAGTGTGCTAAAAAAGAAGAACGTGTACCTGTTTATTTCTTCTCTAGACATCACGGAAGAAGAGATATCAGTACTGCGACCTGTTTATGATTCGATTAAAAGTAAGGAGAATTATAAGATTGTGTGGATTCCTATTGTGGAGGCATGGACTGAGCAGCTGCACAAGAAATTTGATATTTTGAAAAGCAAGATGCCATGGTACGTGGTGCAGTACTCTGGAATCATAACAGGATACAAGTACATCAAGGAGGAATGGCACTTCAAAAAGAATCCTATGGTTGTGGTGATAAGCCCTCTATCGAAGGTGCAACACTCCAACGCATTCTATTTGATTCAAGCTCATGGAATCAGGGCTTTCCCCTTTACAACTTTCAGGGAACAACAAATAAACAACGAAATCAATTGGATTGCCTCTGTAGTAGGCAACATTCACCCCATCATAAACAGCTGGGTAAATATATTAATTTCTCACAAAAAGTACAAGATTTTATCATATCATATATATTAAGTATTTACTTGTATGAACAGGTGGAAGGGCAGAAGTACATTCTCTTCTATGGAGGGAAGGACAAAGAATGGATCCAACAGTTCACTAAGTACGCGAGTGCCCTTGCAAATGATGTGGCTATAAAGGAGGCAAAGATTTCCATAGAGTTGTTTTGTGTGGAAAAGGAAGACAAAAGCCTGGCGAAGCGGTTTTGGAGTGGGATAGAGAGTTTGTTTGTAACTAAAGTTCAGAAGCCAGTGGATGCAGTGACCCAAGAAGTTCAAAAGATGCTTTCCTACAGGAATGAAAGCGGTTGGGCTCTCCTCAGCAAAGGGCCATCTGTGGTGACCAGTGGTCATGGAATCTCAGTCTTGAAGACAGTGGCGGAGTTTGAGAAATGGAAAGAAGCCATAAAAAAGGACTTTGGGTTATCCTTCAAAAAGTACCATGCAGAGATTATCACTCCTCACCGTTGCTCATTCCTTCAGATTCCTAATGTTTCAGGAACGTTACCAGAGACCATCAAGTGCCCAGGTTGTCCTAGGGTTATGGAGATTTTCATCAGCTATAAGTGCTGCCACAATGAGAATAACGCCAATGCCATACAATAGATTGATTCAATGGGACTGACTTGTTTTGTCATCATCAGAGAGAGACAGTGTTTATGAATAAGAGGCTTGCCTCACCTGTTCCGTTTATCTTTTAGGATTACGTGCTACTTTCTCTATTAAAATAAAGATCTCTCTCTTGTATCAAGATAAAAACAAAAAGTGTCCTCTTAAGTTATGCTTTCTATGTAATAATAATGGAGCTTAATCATATGTTGCATTCAATGAAGCCTCCTATAGTGTTCCATCCATGATTGTGATTTTGTCTATGTAATACAAAGCTGTCATTATTTTCATGATATTTTTCAAACATATTATATTCTTTTCATACAAATCAACTTTTATACGTGCAAAAGAAAAGAAAGAGAAAAAATAACTAAAGATAATATGAAATGAATATAAAAAACTTATATGTCTAAGTATCGTTATTCATTTAATAAAAAACTTTTTACTTTTTAATAAATAAAAAATTTATCTTTTTATTATTATTATTTTATTCTTATAATATGTTGTGAAATAAATATAATGTATTTCAAAATAGCATTACCCTTTCACTCATTTGACATTAATATGTAATACTTTTTTCTTTATAATATAATGTAATACTTTTGTCAAATGGTATTTCTTTTCTCTTTTTTTTTTTTCATTCCTTTATATTACTATCTAACAGTTTTTCCATATTTTTTTGTTTGAGGTTGTTTTAAATTGAACCTGACTATACAATGGATGGTAGATTTCTTTCTTTTTCAACTGTTCACCAACACTAGAGTGTTTTAGGACTAAAAAAACATCATGAAATAAATGATTAACTTTTCTTGTTTTATTGAATTGACAACCATGACTTGCTATTAAGCTTTAAGGTATCTATGTTATATTTAGGAAAACATCGGTCAAGTTTTGTATAAGAATTGTTGATTTTAAGCTTTGTTTTGAAATATAATGGTAGTGATGTACTGTTATAATTAAAACGAACTCTTAATATTATCATTAATATGTTTACTTTTTGAAGCAAAAGTCTTTAGTTTAGAATGCAACAACAATTTTCTTTTAGCGTATCCATTTTTCAATTAATCATAACGTATTAGTTAGTTAGCTAACATGTATGTAAGATAAATTTAGGAACAAGATTTTTTCAAAATATAAACATTAATATCGGAGGATATATATATTTTTCTTTAAATACTAAATGTTTAAAATTTTATTGAGATTTAGTTTAAAGAGTTGTTTTTTATATTAAAAATGTTATTATGGAGAAAAATGAAATTACTCATATACTAAGTTGTATATTTTATTAATTAGATATCTTTTAGTTATTATTATAATGTCTTAATTATTTATATAAATTTTAAGAGAAAAAAAATATAAAACATAATTAAATAATTTATACTTTGCATATGAAGTATATGTTTCTTCTATTTTTTATTTTTATGAAGGCGCATTACATAAATTTGGGATTTAAGAGGGTTGGAAATTCAAAAGTGACATTTAAGTTCCATAAATTTGACTATTAGGCCCAATTTCATGGAATAATTCCTAATCGCTATGTTTTGTTTGGGCCGAATAAAATAAAAAAGAACACACTTTTCTATATTAACTCACTTTCTTCAAAGAATGTATAACATGTTTTTCTTTTGTTTGAACTATTAAGCTTAGGTAAAACATAATTACAAATGCTTGCTAGAAAAATAGTTTTTGCTATATAAGTGTCCCAGGTACTCTGATCGTCAATTTATGTTGTTTTGTGGTCCGATGTAATGTCCAGGTCAAATTTCTTCTCTTCCTTCAATTTAGAGAAATGGTATTTTAAATAAAATAGATAATTGAAATATTGGTTACAAAATTAATGATAAGTAATTAATAAATTTATTTTAAATTAAAAAATTCTAAAATATATTTTATATAATTTTTTATGCCTTAAAATTTTTCATCATTGTTAAATCATAATAAAATATGATATATTTTGTGTTGTCAAAATATAATAAACTATTGTAAAATATATAAGATTAGATTTTATAACGATTTTCAACTGATATTAATTTTTTTATTTTCTACCAACAATATTAACATTTATCACAAACTACTTTTAATATGTGAAATCTTGCCAATTATTTTTAATTGTTAAAATTTTTATTTGTGATAGTAATTTTAATATTTACAAATATAATTTGTGTAGTAACTAGGGATGACAATGGATCGGATGAGGTACGGATATCCAATTTGTAAGAAAAATCTACTTGTTACCAATTTGTAAGAAAAATCCACTTGTTACTTGTTTGCTATTTATGAGAATATTGGTTCAAATAATATCTGCATGTATTTTAAAATCCGCACGTACACACCAACAAATATTTTAAAAAATATATTTTATAAATTTTTAAAATAAAATTTAAATAAAATTAAAAAGTATATATATAATATAAATTAAGATTTAATTTTAATTAAATTTAACTTAATAAAATATAAATTAATTTTACTTTTAATTAAATGTTTATAATATCTATACTCGTTTATAAGCAAGTATTAAAATATCTTTATTCATTATCCATGAATAATAAATATATGTGAAAAATAATTGAAAATTTTGGATAGCCACATTGTTTTCTTCATTTTTTTTTCTCTTTTAATTAATTACTTAGTTAAACATAAATAAAAGAGGTGGAAGAAAATAGTGTCCATAATACAATTGAAACAAGTCTATGTACATGTGTTATTGGACTATCTAGCATAGAAAAGATATTGTTGTTTATACCATTAGAAGAAAATATTTAAATAAAAAAAAGTAAGAAGAGATTATGTAAATAGTGTATGAATGCTAAAAGTGTACGTTTTTAAAATGATTTCAACCTAATAAGTTAAACGTAAGTGTATAATGATCTATTACTAAAATTTAAATGAATTCAGTCCTTTTGAATTAATATGTATAAATGTAATCAATTAAACCACGATTTCTACTGCTTTGAAAATAATAATATAATAAAATGACACTGATAGTGACAAGAAAAGATTATTTCTATTAGTGCACTAATCTATTAATTTTGTGTGTACACTAATTATATGAAATGTTGATTCATGAGTAACCCACTTACTATTATACAAAAGAAAAAAATGTTGTTCCTATCTAAACTTAATAAAATTTCTTATTAAGTTGAAATAGTGTCATCCTAGATATTGCATGCAGCTCGAAGTTTTACTTTTAAATATTTAGTACAATGGTATATCTAAATTCAGATTTAAATATATTATTAAGTTAAAGTACTCTATTGCTGTATAATTTCAGTAGTTTAAGAAAAAAATGTAAATTTAGTTAAGTTATGCTTGACACAATTTATTTTCTTGAGATATATATGTTGGGGGAGGTACTACACACACATAGACCTCCACACATGGTAAGACACTGTCCGCTTTGGGTCAAGCTCTCACGGTTTTGCTTTTTGCACCACTCCAAAAGGCCTCTTACCATTGGAGATATCTATGTGTATATAAACCCTTGATCAATTCTTTTTTCACTCAACGTGGGACTTTGTTTGCTCTCCAACAATATACTCGGTTATAAATTAAAACAGAAATTAAAAAAATCATTTTTATATTATTTTCTATTTTCAAAAGTTAACATACATTAAATAAAAATATTCAATTTTACTTAAATTTAATATAATCAACATAAATTTATTTTTATTGATAAAAAATACAGAAGTTTGCGACTTATACATATTAATCTTATAATTTGATAATGTTATTATTTTATTTTTCAGAAGTTATTTTAAGAAGACAATTACAAAACCATGATCCTTGAAATAGAAAAGTTAGTGAGATACTCGGCTTAAGAAGTTAGTAAGAGTTTACAATAATATATATTTTTGATTATGTTGTTCAAAGAGAAAGTTAGGTGAATAAATTTGTATAAAATTAAAAAAATAGCTGAATTTATAACTTCCTTTCTCAGCAAAACGAAAATTCCTTTCCTGTTTTATCACTTTTAAAAACTTTTTATTAAAATAGAACTAGCTTAGCTGCTGTTTTTTAAGATATGAATAAATTATAAGAGTTTAGACGTTCATGTGTAAGAGCACAATGAAGTTGACACATGCACATCGTTTTTGCAACACAACAAAACAATTCTCTCACCCACAAACCAAACACGATGATTCAACGTAACAAGACATCATAACCAAACATCCAAACTATGAAGATGTTGTGTTGAATGATCGATGTATACGACAGTACGACAGCTAAACATGGCCTAAATATGATTAAAAAAAGATTGAACGAAAGAAAAGGTGAAATGCTGCGACACCGCATACAGTTAGCTACCCAATAATACAAGATTTCTACATATATATAATGTTTTTCATTCTTGTCTATTTCTCTTTTTTTTTCTTTTCTTTTCTTTCTTTCATCAACTTCTATGAATCATGCACGATTGTTTACCTATTTTTTAAACATGGGGATAAAGCTTAGCTAACAAAAATACAGAATATGCATGATCAACAGGTACACAACTAATTTTACAATAATAGGAGAAAAAAAAAACAATGTAAGGTGAATTAGAGCTAAATATTCCATGAAGACCCGTAGGCAGAGATTGAACCATCCTCAACAAACATTCAGCACAACCATTCCGTTACCTTAACCTATACTGATTCTGATAAATGACATTAACATAAATTTATATTCCTTGCAACAAACACTTTAGTCATTTAACAAAATAGGGACACAAATGAAAAACCTTTTAAGAAAAAACAACGAATGGTGGATATTGGTGAGTAAACCTTAAATCAGTTATCATAAGTAAAAGTGCATTGTTTAATGTTTAACAATATTTTTTTAAAATGTTTGCTATACAAATAGTACCATATAGTCCTTATACAAACATACTAATGTGTAAAATACCTGAATATATGTCACACTGTAAAACCTTAAACCTTATTATCCACAAAATTTAGATAAATAATTTATTTAAACAATAATATATTGTGTATGGTCCATGCTAATAAAATGGCATGGGTCCATAATCTAGTTCGAAGGGGAAAAATTTCAAGGTCATTGAATAGGTTATATTTCTGATATTTTTCTTACACAATTATTACGGAATACATCCATATAAAGGTACGTATATTATCCACTAAATCTTCAAATTAGTCATTAAGATTGAATAAACTATCAATTATTGCATAGAATAAAGTATCACTTTTTAATTATTAAAATTATAAGGCATATTTATAATAATTCATAAAACTTTAAAAATATTATATGAATTTCTGCAATTAAAAGTATTCACGTTTAGCATTGACGTATATTAGTCACTAACCTTATAGTCGCTAAATTTAATACGTTAAAATTGTGGTAGTCTTCAAATGAAGTAATAACAAGGACTAACATGACTATTTAAAATATATATATATATATATATATATATATATATATATATGACATTTCTCTAATTCTATGGACCACTATATTAGTGTCTCATTATTTCTGGAACTAAAATATTAAATATAAGCTTCATTTTATTTTTATTAATAATGTATAGAACCTTTTTAAAATAAAAAAATATAGTGTTAATATTTGATTTACGAAAAAAAATGTTATTTAGTTAACTTTTTCTACTTTATTCTGTATAGTTAATTCACATGAAAATAAACTTAAGTGAGTGATGCTTTACAAAAGAAAAATGTGTAACACTTTTCATAGAAACAACTCGAACTTGTAATTTCTGTTAAATCATATTTTTAAAATATCAATATTTGTTTTAAAAATTGCAAATGGTTCATGTTGGAATTTCTATGCATCATGCAAATTTGTTTCGTTACAGTGCTTGGTATAAAATTAAGAGTTTTAGAGAATAATTTTGATGAAATCTTAGGAATTGAATGCCCTATAATTCATATCATGTGATGAAATTAGTAGTTAACTACTCTCTAATCTAATTGACAAAGACTAGCCACCAAAATTGATCATGTCTTCACTTTATAAATAGAGGAGTCTGATTAATCATCACCACAACTCTCCTTCTTTTAATCTTTCCATCTCTCAGACCTTGCCATAATTCTTGAAAGAGAGCTGTGACCGTAATGGCCACCAAGCATTCACTCAAGTCTCTCTTTCACCGAAGTTCAGAGAGTGATCACAACCCGTTAAACATGTCCGATGAACAGATACTGGAGCAAATTTACTCAACCCATGTCCACAGCCACACCAAGTTCGATGTCGACTCTCTTTTCGTTCTTGTCGAGAACACCCTTAGGCGTTCAACTCTCATTGTTGAAAACGTTGTTCAGGTTTACATACATACCGACGTCTTTCATATTTCTACTTCTGTTGCCCGTCTTTCTTTTTCTCGATTTCCTTCATAACTTTTATGACATTGTCATGACTTTTACAGGGATCCAAATTAAGTCTGGAGCAGCTAGAAGACAAGATCCCCCAAGCCAACTTCAATTCACCACTCTGCACCCTCAAGCAAATTTCATCCGAGGTCATTCATTAACTTAATTTTGTCACGTAAAGATTAATCAGGATTATGAACACGTCACATGGTTGGATCTGTCTGATAATTTTTGTGTCTAAGTAACATGTTGAATGATGACAGATGTCATGCAAGCCTGCCGGAGAGGAAATTGCTCACAAAACTACAATGACGATACTTGTGAAGCTTGCAAACTATGAGTGGGATGCAAAAGCGGTGCTCACACTGGCAGCTTTTGCAATGGAATATGGCGAGTTCTGGTTGCTTGCTCAGCATCAACCAACAGACCCTATTGCAAAATCTGTGGCTTTTCTCAAGAGAGTCCCGGAGCTCACAAGACCTGCAGCACTGCAAAAGCATCGCCAAGCCATTATAGAGCTCAACAATCTGGTCAAGACAACGCTGCTAGTGATTGAGCTAATCTTTGAGTTGGAGAAACTTACAACGTTCGACACAAAGGATGTGCCTGCTTTGTTGCCGGCAATAGAACAAATTCCTGTTGATGTCTACTGGGCCATCATCACCATCGTGGCTATTGAGACTCAGATTGATTACCTCACTACCGAAACGTAAGTACCTTCAGTTGTTATCTTTGCGCTTTATGTAAATATATATCAAACTTTCCTATGTGTTTGTGGTTTTATGATTATTAAACACATTTTAAAACCTGATTGATATTCCCATAATTGCTTGATTTTAGAGGGAACAAGCAGGATCTCTCCCACTATGGTCAAAAGATCAATATCATACTCAGCAAACTTAGGAAGCAAATCATGCTTTGCAGACAACAGATTGGTCGGTAACTTAACTGGATATATATAACCTTTTATCTTTTATGGAAAGCAAACTTGACAAATTGAATTTTTGCATTTAAAACTAAAAGTGAACAGCAGAAAAGACTTGAATTTTTGCATTTAAGTACATTTTTTGTCTTTTCTATTTCAGAGGAGGCAGAGTATCATCACAGGCTCAGGAAATTTTTTCAGACGCCTACTGAAATAATGGAGGTGTTTAAGTTTCTGGTTTTTTCGAAGGATGCCCCACACCAACTGTTTGATGGTGCCACTAAGACCACGGTTTGTCCCTCTTTCAACCAAATTTCTACAAAGTTTCGCCAATCATTTGCCATTCAATAATAACTGCAAAAAATGTGATTTTTAAACATCGTACGTACGGATTTAATTTTTTTAACTTTTAATCCACAATTACCAGTTTTCACTTTCATAATTGTGACTCGGATCTCTCTCTCTCTTCTCATCAATAGCTTATACTCTATTTGGCTTAAATAGAAAATACACTTTTTTTTTTTTTTTTTCACATAGAACATATAGAAAATTTGTTGAATATATATTTTTGTGTTATATTACCTGATGTTGGACAGGGTAAGTTATAATACAAGCGTTAGCATAAAACTTTGGTAAAGACAACTATATTTAAACTAATATTTTATTGTGTAAAAGAATAAACGATTGCTTTTATAATGATTATTTTAAATATATTTATAAACTATATTATAATTAAAATCTATAATAAAGAATTCAAATTATATAAAAAAGTTTCAACTTATTGTATTTTTTTAAATATTGAGATGTAGTTTTAGAGATTAACATGAAAAGTAATAGATTGAAATGATGACCACTTAAGAAAATCAAATGGTAATAATAATAGACAAAAGGGATTACCTTTATCAGCCTATGGTCCTTGTAGGAAGACTTTTTGTTCATTTGAGGTAATTTGGAAGAGAGTGATTGAATAAATTTGAGAGTAAATTTTTTGTTATTTGTTTGAGTAGATTTGAAGGTAATTGAAAGTAGATTTTGAAATAAAATTCATAAGAATTAGTGTAGAATTTGATTGATGCGACAGATTTAAAAAAAAATTGTTTAACAGGTAGAAATTAAAGATTACCAAAATGTCTCTAATTATTAAAATAATAGAAAATAATAATTGTTAATGGTATATTTAATTATAAAAATATTTATAATGAGAAAAAAAAATAATTTAATAAATTGAATATAAAAAATACTTTAAAGTTTATAAATATAATTTTAAAGAAAATTAATAAAATACTATTTTCTATAAAAGATAATTTTAAATAATAGAATAAAAAAATTAAAAGAATATTTTTGTAGAAAATTATTATTTTTTCTTTAAATATTGTTTTTGCTTAAATATTTTTTTTAAGAATATAATTTAACCGTGGTATAATTATTATTATTATTATTTATTACTAATTAAAACATATTAGTTACGTTTTGGGATTACAGAATTACGTTTTCATATGAAATAAAATATTTTTAATTTGAAATTGATTATAGTATAATAAAATTATAAAATTATAAAATTATAGAGGGTAGAAAGGATATTTCGTTAAAAATACTTTCAAATCCAAACACATAAGCGATGATAAGAAAAATGATATACTTTACTTCTAAATCCTCAGAAACAAACATGATTGAATCTCTCATCAATTCCTCGTCCACAGAAATTTAGGTTGAAGCGAACACAGCATAAATCTAATGGTGTGCAAAATGATTTTTGCACATGATTTCCGTTTTTATTGATTGATTGTTATTGATTTTGATTATTGTTTGTTTGGGGAGGTTGAAATCACTGAGCTGAAGAAGAAGAATGTGTACTTGTTGATCTCGACTCTAGAGATCACGGATGAAGAGATTTCAGTACTACGACCAGTGTATGAATATATCAAAAGCAATGATCAATATAAGATTGTGTGGATTCCCATTGTAGAGGAATGGACCGAAAAGTTACACAAGAGATTTGAGGTTTTGAAAAGCAAGATGCCGTGGTACGTGGTGCAGCACTTGGGAGTAATAGCAGGGTACAAGTACATTAAGGAGGAATGGCACTTCAAAAGGAAACCTATGGTTGTGGTGTTGAATCCTCAGGGAAAAGTGCAACATGCAAACGCTTTCCATCTGATTCATGTTTATGGAATGAAGGCCTTTCCCTTCACTATTGCTGATCAAGAGAGAATTGATAGAGAAATTCACTGGATTGGTTCGGTGGTAGGGGATTCTCACCCTCACATAAGCACCTGGGTAAGCAAACTTCCCAAATGGATATGCAAATGCTCCTCTTGTTAGGTTTTTGAATATTTTTCCCTTTATTGATATCTGAAGCATTGGTATAGTTTAAGAGGTTAATTGGAAGGTTTCTAAGATGCAGATAAGAGAGCAAAAGTACATTCTCATATACGGAGGAAGCGACAAAGAATGGATCCAACAGTTCACAAAGTACGCAAGTAGCTTTGCAAATGACGGCGCTCTAAAGGAGGCAAATATTCAAATAGAGTTGTTCTGTGTGGAAAAGGAAGATAAAAACTTTCTGAGGAGGTTTTGGAGTGGCATAGAGAGCTTGTTTGTGACGAAGGCTCACAACACAGTCGATGCAGTGACTCAAGAAGTGCAAAGGATGCTTTCTTACAAGAATGAAACTGGGTGGGCTGTCCTCTGCAAAGGGTCATCTGTGGTGATGAGTGGTCATGGAAGCACAGTGTTGAAGACAGTGTCCGAGTTTGACAAATGGAAAGAGGCTATGCTGAAAAAAGGGTTTGAGCCTACCTTCAAAGAGCACCATGAAAGGATTGTGCGCACCACACATCGCTGCGTGCACCTTGAAATTCCTAATATTGCAGGAAAGATGCCAGAGACCATTAAATGTCCCGAGTGTGGCAGGACAATGGAGATTTTCATCAGCTATAAATGCTGCCACACTGATTCTACTTCAATTTCCATACACTAGAATTCAACTACGCCAACTGCTTCTTTTATGTTATGAATGAGAGAGTGTAGTCTTCGGTTATGGGACTAAGTTTTTCTGCTCAAATAAATTTTTCTTTCAATAGAAGGACTTCTGTGTGACCTTGCAAATAAGGTGTGTAATTCCGTGCTGTTAATCTTCAATAGTTTTACTATGATAGGGTGATTCCTTTGCATTGCACGATCTATTGCCAATGTACTTTTTATGTTTACAAATTTATAATCAATTGTTATTTTTTCTTCTAAGTCTGTTTTATTGATTTTGATTCTTTTAATTTTCAAAATTGTTTAAAATGACTTTTGTTTCTGTTTGACAATGGATTGAGACGCATTTTGTCGTCTCATGTGAAGTTATGCTATTAATCCAGCGATGGCTAATCTGCATCTCTTGCGGCGTTGAATGACTTGCCGCTTGTTTCTTTGAATGACTAAAGATAAGATGAGAACTCCAAGTCAGTAATGAACAAACATATTGGTCTGGTACAAGTTTATTAATCAAATAATTAAAAATATTATTATATAATTTTAATAATAGAAATTTTTATATTAGAATTTTTAATATTCTTAATAACCATCAGCTATTTTATTAAGAAACAGTTTAAAATTAAAAGATATGTTTATATAAAAATATTTAGAAAAGATATAACTAATGAAGAATTAAAATAAAGAAACCGTATGCTATAAATACTAATTTTATAAGTTAAAGAAAAAACATAAAACTTAACAAATGAAAGTGTAGCAAGAGAAGTCATTTAACACAATATAATACTTTACTTCTGTAATGAATTCAACCTCCTATAAGACTTCAGTATTCTGTATCTTCAAAAAGTCGTCTGCACATGTCTACTAAATTTGTATAAATTTTCATCAAACGTAATTAATTAAAATTGAAGTTAGTTCAAGATTATCACATGAATCAAAGGTAATTTTTTTAAAAAGCAAGTCATGTGTCAAATTTTAAAAAGGAATTGGTAAGGATCATTAAAATATTTGTTTCAATAGATATTTGTTATTATTTATAAGTAAAATGATATTTTAATATTTATTATAAAGAAGTTAGGTGGAGTATCATAATATTATGGAAACTCGTGGATACTGTATATCCGTTGATGATAATTTGATTTTTTAGAAAAAAAAGAAATTGTAATCTATTGTAAAACTAAATATAAAATTATGGTTTTAGCATTTTGTTTGGCTTAAACAATCTTTTAGAGATTTATAATATTAATTTCAATTTTGTATCTTACGAGAGAAACAAATTCATATTGACGTGGCTTATTTCAGAAAATGTACTCACGGAAAATATGTCATTGAATGTCCTAGTTTTAGACATAAAAGAGTTAAAAGATGTGGGAATATCATTTTTCAAACATTATATATTAATGAATTCATTAAAAATATAGGGAGAGGATGAAAGTTTATTGATTGTGAAACTTTCTTTTTTGGTTAAACCCTTCTCGGACGAAGCTTTCGACGACCAACCCATGTAATATTTCTTTTATTTTACATAAATACACATTGATTAACTACTTTAGGTATGATTTTGTTTCATTTTGAATGTTTGGTTTCGTGCACATGAATTTTTTGGAACATAGACACGTTTTTCTTTATCTCTCATTGGTAGCATCATTTTATTCCAGCAACAAACCTACTTTCAAGAATGTTAGTTTTTATTTGGGTTTTTGAAGGACTTTCGTTTTCATTTTGGGTTATATATTGGTTGAACTTGTTGGAATTGTTGATATTGGTATTGTTGAACTTGTTTGTTGTTCATACACCTTATATATCCAAACTTACAGGTAAAACTGAGATTATATTCAAAAGAACTCTAAATGACTTGAAAATTTGTTCAAAGCACCAAAAAATCATGAGAAACCCCCACAATAAAATTTTGGATCAAAATTTAAAATCTAAGTATGTGAAATATTTTCACAAAGTTTGAAAAACACAAAATAAATTGACAAAAAATAAAAAATGATCTTTTTTTTTTTTTAAATTTAGAAGGAACAGTCAGTTGTGCAGGCTACCACAAGCTTGATTTTTTTTTACTCTAAATCGATATATTATTATGTCAAATCTGCTAATCAGAATAAAAGTTATAGTCGTTTAAAGATTAGCAAGAACTTAATTTTCAAATAATTTTTAAACTTCAGACAAACCCAAAATAAAGGCTCTTGGTGTTTCTTTTTTCCTGAAATAGAGGTTCAAGGAATGATAAAAAAAATCAACAAAAAATAATAACTATAATTACCAAAACCAAAAAGCACAAGTAAATAGTAAATATACACTACTCACAACAACACCATTCATTACTACTATTTTAACACCACTACTAATATACATAGTAAGGATTGACATAATGAATCCTCTTTATTCATTCTAAGGATGATGGTGCATACAAATATTGTTAGCCACATTGTCATGATTTTTCAGGTTTTTACTTATGATAGCTTTAGTTTATAGTTTTTATTAGTTCAAAGAAATTTGAAAATGAGTTCTGGATATATGAAATGCCAAAATTGGTCTACATTTTCTGGTTTTGTACGTTTCAGGTTTGGTAAAACTATATAAAAAAAACAAATAAGGGATGTTTGGAAGTGCATTTTGAACGTCATTTGACTCATTTGACGTCGAAATTTACCATTTTTGACGTCAATTAACGTTTGAAAAATGTTTATTTCTAACGTCATCTGACGTCTGATAATGTCAATCAACATCTTTTTTTTTCCAACATCAATTAACGTCTCTTGCTATATGTAAGACCTCGATTTTTGAGATGTCACGGTGCAACTTTTTTTCAAAAAACATTCAATTCAAATGCGGAATCAAATCATAACTATAAATATCGTTTGAAAATCTTACAATATCATTTTTACACAAAAATACCAAATCGGAAAACTTTTAAATAATAGAAAATAAATAATAAATCCATGAGCATAACATCTCAACTCTTGTCAGTTACTCAGATCCGATCTTATCTACAAACCATCTACTCCCGTACAAGTTCGATCATCGTAGGTTGAAACTACAACTACAACATTTTAGGGCGAGCAACCAAATTTATCATATCAACCAATATACAATGATCATATTAACTAAAATAATAGCCAAATCCTAAACATATATCATCACAACATTAAAATCATAACATTAACCTCACAACATTAACATCACAACCCAATAGTCTATTCCCTCTACACTACCACACCACCTAATCACCATAACCAATTCATTACGAGGCACACGACATCGTCCTCCCACATCACACGGCCAACGAGAACCTCTTTTCGCATCACAAGGCCAAAAGAGTTATCACTGTCAAACCATCATCTTTCCGCATCACACAGCCGAAGAGAATGTCTTTCCCACATCACACGGCCTAAAGAGTCATCACTACCAAATCATCATCTTCCTGCATCACACGGCTGAAAGAGTCATCACTACTAAATCATCATCTTCCCGCATCACACGTGAAAGAGAATTTCTTTCCCGCATCACACAACCGAAAGAATCCTCACTACCAAATCATCACCTAATAACTTCTATCTCTCCTTCTCTTTTCATCACCACTGAACTACTCATTCACCCTACTCATCTTTTATTCTGAGTTTTCAAAACTCATAACTCCCTCTTACTTCTATCACACCATGCATCCATAGAATAACCCACACCTTTTGACACTCCAAACCACACCCATCTTGGTCACCAATAACATCATCAAATGCACATGCAACAAGAACATACAATTCAAAACCCTACACATATATGATCACTTCATGCCATGCATTCAACCTTAACAGGTTAACAAAACCCTTTTATACCCAATTCTCCTCTAGACTGAAACAAACACCACTCATGGTGCACAACCGATCACAAAACAAATATGAATGGTAAGAACATCACCACCCCAATTACACATACAATAATTCTAGCTACTCCCCTTACCCTACATGCACAAGATAATTCTAGTCACTCCCCTTATCTAATCTTGTACGATTTTTGTTTCCAATATCACCAAAGAAAGCTTCACAATGTCACCGATGGTCCTCCCATATTTTATATTCTATTTTCTCCTAGAAAGCGTCTTTTCTCTCCCTTATCTTTCTAATTTTCTTTTTTATCTTTTAGGGTAACAAAATGTCAATCCCTTTTTATTCTTCTCATTTTTATCCTCTTTTAATCTATCTCCATCTTTTTAGTTTTAATAAAATCTCTTAGTTTATCTCTATAACCACTAAGATTTCTTCTCTTATTCTCTCTTAACTACTTTTTAAAATATCATCAATCACCAAATCTTTTTAAAATCTACAATATCTAATAATGATTTTCTCTAATAATAATATTTCTTTTAATCTTTAAAGCCACCAAGTTTATATCTCTTATTTTCATTTAACTAATTTTTAAAATAACAATAACTAAATCTTCTAAGAGATAATATTATTTTATTAAATATCCAGATTATTTATTTTACATATTTTTCCTTTCTACACCCTCTCTTACTTAGTTTCTATACCAATTAAATAAGAATAAAAGACTCTTTTGTCTCTAGGCAAAAACATAAAAATATATAAAAAAATAACATAACAATTATATTATAACAAAAATATAAACTCAAAAACACTAATCTTCAAACAAAAATGTCAAGTCTTAAAACTATTTTATTTTTAAAATCCGTATTTTCTCAAATCTTACAATAACGTCGATATTTTAGTAGAAATAAAAAATAACATACGTCAAAGTCATTTTTTATACTACTATAAGTTTGTTAATTTAAGTAATCAATTTATAAATATTTTTCTAAAATATTTACGAGAATAAAAATTTATAATATTTATAACAAGTTTAATATATATATATATATATATATATATATATATGGGGTTTGTTAACACGCGCCTGTTTTTTAGTTGGTACGTTTTAACAATGTGTA
Organism: Vigna radiata var. radiata; assembly: GCF_000741045.1. Lineage (NCBI taxonomy): Eukaryota > Viridiplantae > Streptophyta > Magnoliopsida > Fabales > Fabaceae > Vigna > Vigna radiata. The sequence continues at coordinate 35,137,423 of NC_028358.1, forward strand.
CCGGATTATAGTAGACAAAAATACCCTCATTTATCATGGATTCTTAGTTTTAAGGTCAAGGATATTTAAATAATTTTCATTTTCAAAACTAAAAAAAAAAAAAAAGAAACCCCCAAACCCTTACTCACCTCCCTCATTCCTCTCAACCCTTTCTNTTTCATCTCTCTCACTCTAACATTTTCTCTGTCATCCCTATTGCCTCAATCGAAAAAAAAAATCAGAAACACTTGCCTAACCCTTGTCCTTTTCCCTTTACACAAAGTATTTCTTTTTCCTTTCTCTATTGATATGGGATACATGATGTAAGATTACAACCTA
>NC_028358.1:35138229-35170461 GCF_000741045.1 Vigna radiata var. radiata
AGAGAGATGACAGAGAAAATGTTGGAGTGGAGAGATGAAAGAGAAAGGGTTGAAAGGAATGAGGGAGGTGAGTAAGGGTTTTCTTTTTTTTTTTAGTTTTGAGAATGAAAATTATTTNAATATCCTTGACCTTAAAACTTAGAGTCCATGATAAATGAGGGTATTTTTGTTTACTATAATCTGGTACACATTGTTAAAACGTACCAACTGAAAAATAGGCGTACGCGTGTTAACAAACCCTTGTATATATATATATATACTAAGTTAAAGAGAGTGTTAAGAAGACTTAAATATATTAAACTATTCAATATGTTACTTAAATTTATCTTTAATTTATTTATTATTATTTTTTATTTATATTTTGAATTTAATCATATTATTTTATATTTTAAATATAGTATTATATGTATTCATTAGTAACAAAAAATTAAAATTAAAATATAATTTATATTTTATTATGTTAAATTTAATTAAAATTAGAATAAATTTATATTTTATTGATTTAAATTTATATAAAATTAAATTTATATTTATATTTATATTTATTTTAATTTATGCTATATTTATAATTTTTTTAGTTTTTATTTTAAAAATTAATGAAATATTTTTTTTTAAATATTTATATATTCAAGTTTTAAAATATTCACATATATTTTTTAATTAAATATTTGTGATATCTGTAAATTTTAAATTGCATACGTACATTTTTTAATCAAATATTTGTCAAATAACAAAATAAATAATATAGATAATATTTTTTTGTCAGAGCTGTAAATTCTGTCCGTATATTACAGAATCCATATTAAAATATTCCACTCAATCAATCAGCCTTATAAAAGCCCCTGCTCCTCATCAATTTTTTCTTCGCTTCTGAGTAAAATAGCTAACAGTATGAGTAAATACCTCCAGCAAGAGTACGTCGTTTCGGAGGAGATCGGCCGGGGAAGATTCGGTACCGTTTACCGATGCTCGTCGGCGGACTCCGGCGAGTCCTACGCCGTTAAATCCATCGACAAGGTAGCCATAAGTGCCAGCGGAGACTCCCTGGACTCCCGATGCCTCTTTACCGAGGCCAAGATCGTTCAGCTGCTCTCCCCTCACCCTCACATAGTCACTATTCATAGCCTCTACGAAGACGAAACGCACCTCCACATGATTCTCGACCTGTGTTACGAACCCACGTTTCATCACCAGGTCATGCTGGAACATGAAGCTGCTTCAGTGATGTGGCAGCTCATGAAAGGCGTGGCCCACTGCCACCGTCTTGGCGTGGCCCACCGAGACATAAAGCCCGACAACATTCTTTTCGACAAGGACAATCGGCTGAAGCTAGCCGATTTCGGCTCGGCTGAGACTTTCAAAGAGGGCGAGTCCATGAACGGAGTGGTGGGGACACCGCATTACGTGGCGCCGGAGGTCCTCACCGGAAGGGATTATAACGAGAAAGTTGACGTGTGGAGTTGTGGTGTGGTTTTGTATCAAATGTTGGCGGGGTTTTTGCCCTTTGGAGGTGATTCCCCTGTGGAGATTTTTGAGTCTGTTATGCGCTCCAGTTTGAGACTCCCAACCCGGGTTTTCTCTTCTGTTTCACCTGCCGCCAAGGATCTCCTTCGTAGAATGTTATGTAGAGAAGTCTCTAGAAGGTTCTCTGCTGAAGAAGTTCTGAGTAAGTTTTGGCTTTCAAAGAATATGGTTGGTTACAGAAATTACAGTTTAAAGGATTTAATTTTTAATTTCTGTTTTTGAAATTTTGCATGAACAGGACACCGGTGGTTTAGCATTATTGAACAGAGTGACTGATATGTACAGTGTCTCATGACTTTTGGAAGAACTGAGATGGATTTTTTGTATTCTCTGACCTTAGAGGCTGTTCTTCTCTTTCTTCGATTAGGAAAATGATATTTTAACACTTTTAATACTGTACACGTGTCAAAATGTATTGGATAATTTTAAATTAAAAAAACAAATTTTAAATTTTTTTTCAAATATTTTCATGTCTCAACTTTTTTAATTTGAAATTGCCCAATCACATTTTAACACATGTGCAGTGTCAAAATAGTATCCAAAAAATGGTGTTCAAATATCATTTTCCTTCCTTTTAATGTATGTTTTGAAACAATTTGCCTAATGTGGCGAAATCAAAAGACAAGATTTGTATGTAACTATATAACTTGTATATTTTCCTTTGATCAATCAACTTATATAATTCAATATCTCAAGCTGTTGGTTTTGGCGACGCAAATATGTATATATAACTGGCATACCTGGAATTCTGTTGGCAGTTGTTTGTTTTCTTCTTGTAAAGCCTTATAGTATTTTGATATCTAACAAAATCATACAACTGATTAATATTTAGATCCCATAATAATTTTTTTAACAACTTTATTTTATAATAAAATATATATCACTATTTTATTGATATATTTAAATTTATTTTCAAAAAATTATTTAAAAATAATTAATGACAAATTATCACGTTGTAAAAAGTTATAAAAAAAAGTTAAGTAAGATTTTATTTTCCTAATTTTTATTATTTTATTTTTTATAATTCTACAAGTTTATTTCTTTTAATAATCTTTTTAAAAGCAAGAAAATGATTGTTTAAATCTCAGAAGGCTTGTTGTCAACTGATTGTGTAAATGTCATTTTTGTTTTGCAAAGTAAACTATAGTAATTAAATTTTCACATTACCCATTACTCCAATTAATTATAGCGGAATCTATTGTCAATTTTTTTTATCTGTGTGGTTAAGATAATTGTGTCAGTTAAGATTCCATCATTTTTCAAAAGAAAAAAATATTACAGATAGGCTATAATAATAGATAAGTTACGACAAATTTGGAAATTTTAATTAACTTTCTAATTGAAATAACCAATATTATTTCAATTAAATTTATGTAATTTTATTTTAATCGAATGATATGACTCTTAAGTGTTTTGGTTTGATTGTCATCTTGCTTTGTTATTTTATTGAGTTGTCCTCACATGATATTTAATTTATTTATAACTTTATAATTTTGTATCTTTTTATTTTATAATTTTATAATATTATAATAGTGTAATCTTATAAATTGTAATATTGTAATAATATCTTATAATTTTATAAATTTGTAATATTGTCTTGTAATATTGTAACTTTACAATCTTGTAAATTTATTATTTTATAATTTTTTAATTTTATAATGTTGTTATTCTATAATTTTATAATTTTATATTCTTTTAATATTATAATTTTATTATTTTATAATCTAATAATTTATTAACTTTATGGTTTTATAATCTTATAATCTTTTAATTTTATATTTTCATAATCTTGTAATTTTTTACTTTGAATTTTGTGTAAATAAATTCGTTGATAACTAAATCTTTTATAATTCGCTGATAACTAAATCTAATAAGTATTTGTTTTTTAATTTAAATTAAAAAATAAAATTAATTCATATTTAGGTGAAGTGATTTAATATATAAATTTTAAAAAAAATTTAACATAAATATATAAGTAGTAAGTAGACTTAATTTACAATTTGGTTCTACTTTAAAAAAAAAATTACCATTGTTGAATTTAAAAAAGAATGAAACTCAATTAAATAAAAAAATAATTATAGAAACTAAATTAAATAGAAGATATTGCCACGTTATTTAGACTTCTACACTTAAAAAAAATATTAAAAAATTAAAATAAAATATTACAAACTCAGCACATGTATAAAAATCAACATTAATGTCTTATGCAAATCTAACATGAATAACATAATTAGACGAAATGGTTTAATCATTTATTTAGTTTTTATTTTTGGAGATTTTTTCAAATAGGTTTTTCATTGTTCTTCCTATACCTCATTCACCTCGTCCTGTATTTCTATTTCTTTTATATTTTTAATTGTGCCCTTAAGAGTTTTGGATTTTTTTTTATTTGACCTGTTCGACAGTTAAGAAAAGCACCAACCTTTTTTCTTTATCACATTTCATATTATCCTGCACCTCCTTTCTTTTTCCTCTGTTTTGAGGGAGTGTTTCTCCTCCGCTCCTCTTCTCCCTCATTTTATTTGTTGCAGTCTTGTGCTTCATTCCCAAAGACCTATTCTCGTTTGGTGGTTGTGTCGTGGTGGTGGGTGAGCTCTTGCAGCGGTGGTTGTGCAGTTGAAGACCTTGTCGCACCTGAAGGAAGTGCGATTGAGAAGCTGCTGAAGTTGGAGATGCGGTTCATGGTAACCACACTTGGAAGTGCGGTTGACGCTCGCCGCATTTGGAGTTGCAGTCACCACATTTGGAATTGTAGTTTAGGGTTTTCTTTCTTGGAATTGAGGGGAGGAACACTCTAATGTTGGGGTTGTATTAATGGAGGTAGCGAGTAGAAGAAAACGATTGATCTAAAGGCACACGAAGGGAAGGTATCAATTGTAGAGTGGGTTTGGGAGGTGTATGAATTGGGATAGACAGTGAAGTTACAGACCCAAAACTGTGTGGAGCATTTGATGGTGAATAGATGAAAGGGTTACTGGGAATAGGTCTTTGGTGTGCTCGTCCAAATTACAAATTTAGGCCTTCTGCAAGTCATTCAAATGCTTAAATTTAAAGCTGAATTGCCAACTCTGCCAAAATTACTACCTGTTCATAATTTCTATCCTTCAACAGTAAAAGTAAATTTTTCATCGTTTTTAAATTGTACCTACCCACCAAATGGATATAGGGAAATATGAGATGGAGGCAGAGGAGGAAGGTTTTTTTTTTTTAATTGTTGAATGGTCAAATAAAAAATGTTTAAATCCTTTTTTGGTCCCTAAGTTAAGTTCTGATTTGTTAACTTAACTTGGGATTTGTCAACGGATAGGACTGCTTTGATACATTTTTCATATCATAGGGACTAAAGATCGACACTTTTAAAAACGAGGACTAAACTGAAAATCAAAACTTAACTTAGGGATCAAAAAAGGATTTAAACCAATAAAAAAAGGTATTTAAAAGATTTCCTAAGAAGGACACAGTCGGAAATATAAAAGAATGAGTGTTCCTCCTTGCACCTTACCTCCTTCTTCCTGCACCTCCATTTTTACCATTTTACCCTTCGTTCCTTTTATTTCACAGTCATTGAGTAACATGGCTTCACTGCCATTATCTTATTCTTCAAATAGTGAACCATTACCTTCTACAACGTCAACACCTTATTCCAATGGAAATAATGTTTCCTGGCATACAAATTCCTTGTCTAGCTTTCTTGACTTCCCTGCCAATAACTCAATTGATAATAGTCAACTAGAAAGCAATGTCTGCAATATTATGGCAAATGAAGAGTATTCTACTAAGCGAAGTGATTGGCAGGAGTGGGCTAACAAAAAAGATAACCCAAGACCGCAACTCGCAGATCTTCACATGCCGCACCTCGCGAAATCGACAACAACAACCGCCCTTCAACCGCACTTCACAAATGCAGTTCTGTACCCCGCACCTCCAAAAGCAACAGTCGCACCTCCCAAGTGCGACTCCCTCAAGTGCACTTCCCAAGTGCGGTTCTGCACAGCACCTCCACAACCAACAGTCACACCTACCAAGTGCGGCTCCCTCAAGCGCACCTCCCAAGTGCGGTTCAGCACCGCACCTCCACAACCAACAGTCGCACCTACCAAGTGCGGCTCCCCTCATGGTTCTCACCACCTCTACCAGATCTGAACCCAGATCAACCAACCCAAACCCCAGATCAACCTACCCCAAATCAATCCTAAATAGTGAAGACCAGTCGCACCTCCCAAGTGCGAAGAAGACGAACCGCACCTCCCAAGTGCGGAGAAGACGAACCGCACCTCCAAGTGCGGAGAAGACGAAAAACTCGAAGTGCAGCTTCCCAACGCTCTCAACCGCACTTCCCTGCGCCACCCATATGCCCGATCTCTGCCGCCACCCGCTGCTACAAACTTGCCTCAACATCATGAAAGCCAATCCCGATCTCCCAACAGTTAAAAAAAGGAGGGAGGAGGGAGAAGTGCCAATAGAAAGAGAAAGAAAGGGGTTGTAGAATTTCAGAGATGAGATGCGGAAAGATAATGGAAAAGAAGGACAAAACTGTCAATGAGGAGGTGTAGGACGAGACAGGTGAGGTGTAGGGAGGAATGTTCTGAAAGAATAGGGAGGTGTAGGACGAGGTGTATGAGGTGTAGGGAGAACCACTCTTAGTTCTGTCCTAACACCGCTAAAAAGGTGTTAGGTGTTAACTCGAGTGTTTTTTTTTATATTTTTTAAATATATTTTTAATTATATTTTTTAAAATCTTTTTGAAAATGAAAAATAATGTCATGTGTCCAGCTCTGTCACGTGCCAATGATAGTATGATATGACAATAACACTTTCACATGTTAATGTCAGATCACATATAATTGTATTTGTCTCAATTTAGTTCATATATTTTTATTTTGTCTCAATTTAATTTCTGCATTTTTATTTTTGTTTCAATTTAGTCCTATTTTTTTTTTGAAAAATTTGGATTAAATTGTTAATAATATATCGATTTAAAACTTATTTTGAAAATTATTCTCATAAAAATTTATGTAAAAATATTATTTTTATTTTTATTTTTAATTTGAACAATTATAAATATAATTTTTTAATTTTTTTTCACTCTTTTTTTTTTTATTTCCATTCACACAAACAAACAAACATGGCCGGTCACTTTTTGTTGTTGAGTAAAGGGACACTCACATCCGTACATATCCATATTTCAAATTTATAATCTTTTTAATTATGTATATATCATTTTCAACGTATTTGAATTGTCGTATGTCCTGGTCGACTGCAGCAAATACGAAGTACGTCCTTCTGCAGAGAGTAGAACAATATGCGTTGAATTAAATATCTAGTTAATTTATAGTTTGTGATCAATATTTTTACAGCTGGAAATATTTATTATTAGTACTTTTTATGATTAACTAATGGAGGCAACATAACAGAGATTAATAATTTTAGCCTCAGAATATATAAATTAACTATATATTGTATTACTGAATTTTTACATTTTGCAAACTTTATCACTAAATTTTTAATTTAATGAAATTTTCAATTTAAATTTTAAAATTATAATAATTTTATATTTTTATTAATTCACTAATGGTGTTGCATTGAGTGAAATATAAGGTGGCTTCCAAGTATAGAATGTAATAGATGTTTTCTGGTTATCAAAGCATAATAAAAATTAATTTAAAAATACCTAATTTCATATTTTATTACTAAATTTTCATCTCCATAAGTTTTATTATTTGAATTTGAAAATAATATTTTATTTTAATTTTTCGTTTAAATATTCATTTAAGAAAAGTGCCATGATTAGAAATGTGGAAACATTTAACTATAATTTTTTTTTCTTACGAGATAAGAAAGATGTTGTCTGCTATAAAAAATAATTGAAGAAAAAGTTACGATTGAATGTAATAACACAATTTTGTGTTTTATTTAAAGTATAAGGTGAATGACACACTCTTTTTCTTTCTTTTAATTTTTATATCTTGTGTATAAACTTTTATAGAGTTTTTTTTCTTCTAATTATGAGATTCTCGAATATTTCGAGAATTTTTTGTTATATTTTGAAAAACTTATATAAACTACATTCTTAAAAACAATGATTCTACATCTCTCAAAAAGTACGTGATTTAGTTAATAATTTTTATACTACAAGATTCATAAAAGTTGAGTAAATGTGAAAAGTAAAAACAAAGTGGGGAAGAAGAATCATAACAGTAAGTTCTGGACATTTTCCCTCTTCTATTCTCCATCTTTCTTTTGTTACTTTCCTTAATTTTGTATGACTGATAACGGTGGTGTTTTTGTTTTCTTTAGATAGAAGATACCTTGTCGTAGATTATCTTGTCATCATCTATAGTAGAAAATAAAATGATACAATAATAGATGGATGCGATGAATGGAAAGAGTTTAGAGAATAACCTGGTAATAAAAAAAAACATAGACAGATGGTAAAGAAGAGTCCAGAAATTAGGTTTGGCAAAAGCAATATGCTGACTAATGAAGGCCAAGTGACAACATTATGGTAGTTGGCTATTCATGGATTGAAAAGTCGGTTAGGGATTAATAAGTGTTTTTCATTGTCATCAAATTAACTTTTTGTGTCACGAAATTTAATTTAAAACACCTATGTTTTTCCAGTAGATTATGCCATATAGTATAGTATATACATTTATGTATTTAACTAGACATTGTTAAAATAATTTTCTATATTGAGGTGTAATTAATGTAATGTAGTTAGCACACATATACAATTAATTAATTCTGAAATATTATTGAGAAAAGACTATACAAGAAAAGAAATTATAGATAATTAGGTAGTGGAGATGGGATGGGAAGATGGAAGGTGAGTGAGTGTGCACTCCTGACTAACATCTGGAATAAGAACAGTTTACACGTGTCTTCCATGCACAGGATAGAAGGATAAAAATCTCCTCAACCTCACAAATCACAATCAATAATATATGTACTCAACTAAACAATTCAACTTAATTATAAAAAATAGTTCATCCTAACAATTAATAACAAAAAACAATTAATATAACAGAATTATTTCTTATGAATTAACTCAGATTTATTTCTTGATAATGTATAGTCCCGTACCTTTTACTTCTTAAATTAATAAATTTTTATACCTTGCAAGCTTTTTGATGTCCCAATCCATTAAGTTATGCAGATAAGTAAATGAAATTAACTATTTTATTAAAATAGCAAGTTTAGGTATATGTCGATGCCATGTATAAATATGACAATTTGTCTTTTAATTGAGTGTATATTGTACATAATAAGTCTATTTTGATATAATTGCATGGCGATTTGTGTGTGTATATATATATATATATATATATATATATATATATATATATATATATATATATATATTATTTTTATGTGGTGTGTAAATATAATATATTTCCTCAGGAAGAAATGTTTACTTTGTAGATTTTGATGTAAAAAGTATGAAACTATATGTTTAGATTATCTTTATTAATAATAATGTACAACCTAATGGATGTTACACTCACGATATAAAAATAATTTCTTTATCACACAGAGTTTAAAATATTTGAATTATCATGACATTATTGTTTTAATATCGTGGTTGATTGATCATTGAATTCAAAGATTCGATGTATGATTGAATTCAAAGATTTGATGTTTTGTGATAATTCTGGAGGTCTTATAAATAATAACCAAGTACCTTATCATATGACAGCACAGCACCAAAACAGCTTTCAGAATAGCAATGGTTGCTATCCTCAAATGGCTGATCATATTTCTCGTCATTGCAAGAGGTAATTTTGTCAAAAGAATTCAAATAAAGAATCACATGTATTAATTCTGCAATTATTGTTTGTGCACATATGTTTCAATCTATGATGATAAACCCAAACTTGATCTCATGAATGAGAAATCGGTTTGTAGTAAAGATTGTGAATGGGTGCAGTTTATGGAGGATGCAGTCTGAGAAACCTTGAAGTGCGACAATATGATACAGGAAAACTGGTTAAGGGGTACCACGAGTATGCTGTGAGCATCTCCAACAAATGCAGTGAACTGTGCGTTCAAAGGCATGTGAAGTTAAACTGCACTGGATTTCAAACCGTGGAAAAGGTACAGCCTTCGATTTTCAGAGTGTCCGGTGATGTTTGTGTTGTTAACAATGGTCTGCCCATCACTTCTGATGCAACCACAAACTTCCGCTATGCTTGGAGCAACTCCTTCCATTTCAATCCAATTTCATCCGACATCCATTGTTACAAATCCTAGAATCTATATGTGAAACAGGAAATAAGAGACTCGCTCTTTTGCAAGCCTCCATTTCAGTTTTTATAATTTGTTTTAAACTGCTGCTAATATTCGAGAAATTCTCCCAATGCGTTTTTTCACACATCTAATACAATTACACTTCTAATACTGTGACACACAATTTTTTTTCAACATTTAATATTATTACCTTTCACTATTTTTTCTTATAAATATAAAAATTCATTTTAATGATTATTTTATTTCTATAAAATATATCAAATAAATATTAATATATCTAATCCTACCGTTATTTTATTTTAACAAATTGAATTCTTAAATTTCTTTTGCATTTATAGATTAAAATTTTAATTTTTAACTACTATTTTTATCATAATTATTATTGATAAAATAAATAAACACTTTAATTATATTATTATATATAAATAACTCAAATAAATTCATTTTAAATATATTACAATAAATATATAAAATAAATGAAATCAAAAAATATATTTAAATAAATTAACCTATTAACTTGTAAGTTTAAACCTTTTTTGGTCCCTAAGTTAAGTTCTAATGTTCACTTTAGTCTCCGCTTTTAAAAATGTCAACCTTTAGTCCATATGATATGAAAAATGTATCAAATCAGTCCTCATGACAACACTTGATGAACAATAAATCACAAGTTTTCATACCTAGATATCCAATATTTTGTGATTTGTGAAAGGAGGGTGTTATGAACAACAAATCACTTAATGAAAAACTTGTGATTTGTTAACCAATATGACTGATTTGATACATTTTTCATATCATAGGGACTAAAGGTTGACCTTTTTTAAAAACGGGGACTAAACTGAACATCAGAACTTAACTTAGGAACCAAAAAAAGTTTAAACCTAACTTGTAATAAGTTAAACCATATCAAATAATTTTTTACTAAATAAAAGTGAATTAAATTAAATTAACTGATTTTCTTTTCTGGATCGGAGGGATTTATTTTACGGGCTTCAACATTATTAATAAACTAGATAATATAATCATTTTTTCTAATTTACCCTTTTCGACATATCTTAACAATTATAAAAAAAAATTACTTTTTAATGTCATTTTTCATTTTTTTTGTTATGTAAACAAACGTATTATTAAAATCTGTTAATTATAATTCGTGTATTTTTCCAATTTTTTAATCTTATCCTTTTACTTGACTTTAGAACTGTTTCACAGATAAAACATTTGAATAACATTTAGCTGTTCCGGTTAATTTGGATAATTCGAAAGCAAATTCGTGATGTTTCTTTCTTATTTAACTAAATGTTACACTATTATTTTTTAAATCCTTTTTAAGAAGTAACTGATTATATTTCCTCAATCTAGCTTTCAAATGCTTTTTAAATGAAGCAATAAAGTCATATGTATAATTAGTTATGTTTAAAATTCTTATAAAGAGGGATGATGTTCTTTTCCATACATTTCTACTTTTTTTTTTTTAATTTCTATTTCGGGTAGGATCAAAGTCCATTGTAATATTCAACTTTGAATCTTCAAGTTCTCATTCAATAATATTGTTCGAACTAAGAGATTACCTTAAAAAAGTATTCTCATATCAAAATCAATAAAAATTCATAATATTGTTGGACGGTTACAATTTCAATTCCTAATTCGCTAATAAATAATGAACAGGCGTGATTTATTTTTTATTAAAAAAAATATATTATAACAACAAAACAACAATTTTTCATTAAAAACATGAAAAACTAAGAATGAATTTTGTGTGAAAAAAATTCTCTTCATAGAACATTTTAACATTTATCATCCAAACAACAACATGCAAAAGGTGTTAAATATTGTAAAATATTTTATATGTAAGTTGTGTCCATAAAATATTTAAAATATTAATAAACAAATTACATTGATTGTGTTAATAAATGGATGAAGAATCAAAGCAATGATGTTTTGTTAACAATCATTTAAAGATCCATTTGATTTAACTTAAGTTCCATTTGATTTAGACGAGTTACTGCTAGAAGAAGAAAATCTTTCTAATGATCTATATACAACATTTGAACCATTGAATAACGAAAATTCATCCAAATCTTCAGATATAAATTTGAATCATTTGTCGGTCAATATTTCTTAATCAACAACAAAAAAACAAATTGAAATTTATCAACGATATCCTAGGCAACATCGATTTTTGGTTTGAAAGGTTTGTTTTCGATAAAAAAACATAATGAAGAAGTTATAAGATGTGATTTCATTTTCCATCATGCATGAAGACAATTAGTTAAAATCGTTTATCATAAAAAAGCCACTAACATTGATCATCAACCCATTATATCTAGGCTCGTATGTGAATTAAACTTAAAATTAAGTCACAAACTAAAATAAGTTTCGATCCAAATTGGATTGAGTAATCCCAAATTTATATTAGATTAAGTTTAGACAAACTATATTAGGTTGACTCGAATAAAGATCAAGTTAGGCCAAGTCAATGAAACTTAAATTTGAACAAAAATAGGTTGAATTCAAGTAAAGTAAGGTTTAGACTGAGTTTATGGAGCATGAGTCCATGTTTGGTTGAGTAAATCCAAGTCCACACTCCATTTCAATTTGGTATGGTTGATTAATACCACATGGTGAATAAAAGATGTAAACAAAAAGAATAAGATATATATATATATATATATATATATATATATATATATATTTTGTTAACTATGTCTTTAGTCTCTAAATTTTGATACAAAATTGAGATTAATCCATGTCCAAACTTTAATATAGTTTGGTCTCTAAAATTTTAAAATGAATACATATAGTCTTGCGTTACATTTTTTTAACATGTGTTACGTTTTTTGATAATGTGTAAATCTCATCATCGATTGTCATTTAACATATAAATAATATTTACTATCGAGTTAAGAGGATTATATTCATTTATTTTTCAAGTTTGAATACCAAAACAATATCAAAGTTTAAGACAAAGATAAATTTCAATTTCACATACGTTCTTACCCAGATCTTAAGTGTGGACTTTGGAATAAGTGGTAAGATCCTAACGATGGTTTAACTTTTCTTTCTATTTCGAGAGGGCTTTCTCGTTATTGAGAGAGAAAGATCCACCTACAAAAACTCTTTGACATTTAAGAGAGTAAGAAAGTTAGGATCTATAAGTAAGAGTTATGAAATAAGTATTCTTTGAAAAATACTAGTTATATTTATAGGATCAGCATAGACTGATAGCATATATTCTTATTAGAATAATACTTTTCTGTAAAATATGGTAACAATATAATAAACAGTAACAAAATGATAAATAATAACCAATATACAAAACCGTTGAGATTTAATTATAATATGAAAATATGATTCAAATAGATGTAAGTTAATATGTTCTATAATAAATAGATTTTATTGGATTGTACTCTTTAATATATTTATTGGATCTTATAGGAACATAAACCTCCAAGTATTGGGAGTTTGATTTGGTGTATGAAGTCATATGATGACCTTGAGCCTACTTGTATGACTTGTAGATGGATGGACCATATTTGTAGACAGATTAGTCCTGAGGTAATATTTGCAAGTGGATGGGCCTTGAGGCCGTGTTCAATTATTTGTATGGGCTATTGAGACCGAACTGGTTATGTATTGGTTGTGGAGACATATCTTTATTCGATTTGACTGGTGAGGCTGAGCTTATCCTGTTGGGATTGGCTGTGGAGGTGTTATCAAGCTTGGCCGTTGAGGCCAAGCTTTTCAAGTGGCTAATCCAACTGAGATTTTGAAGGCTGAACTATCTGTCCAAGCTTTCAACGGTAGACAGGTCCTAAGTCTGAACTCCTTACATTGTTTCTGATTTCTATTATTTGGAAATATTGAATTGGGTGTAGGTGTCGTACCCTGTTTTCTTTCGTAATCGGATACATGTTCTTTCGTGTTTAAGCGCTGCGAAATATTTGATTGTAAATTTAAGAACTATAAATATATTTAAATTTTTTTATTGACACGAATTGATGGAATATCTTATGCAGTATGTACGTATAAATGAACATGAGTAAGAGTGTCGTCCACGGTTTATTTTGTCTTCAAACTCTAAATAGAAATCTCAGACGAATAAAAATCAAGCAATGGGGTGATTTCTGAGAAAGACTTTTTAATAATTTTTTTTGACAATACATATTTTTATGATTGATTCGTTTAAAATATTTTTTTTTAAAATAAATTCAAACAAATCAATATAACAGTGAAACGGATCCTGTGAAAAAATTATTAATAAAGAGTTCTAAAAATATCATTATTTTTTCTTTATTCGATACGAAGGAAATGAGACATAGTATCCATAAGCGGATATGCACTGCGGCGAAAAAGATTCAAAAAAGGGTATTCACACCTAGTTTTCTTTTTTCTGATACACATGAATCGACTTTTAACATATTTAATTAAAATACAAAGTTAATCATTCAATATAAAACTAACAAAATCAGGTACAAGATTGTTATATAAAGAAGCAAGTTAGTTAATTATTTCCAGTCATATTTAATGAATATATTTTTTTTCTTTCTTTAATAATTATTCACAGCCTAAAGAGAGCCAAGAGAAAAAGTATGAAAGATAACAGCATGAATTTGATTATATATAAGAAATATTCGCAGCGCTTAAACACGAAAGAGCACGTATCCGACTATTTCAAACAATAATGTAAGGAAGGTCAAGATTGAGGCATGGTATAAAGATGTAGTCAAACACTAGAAACTGTTGTTCATAGCAACCACACTACATAGTGTGAACATATTTTGATACAGTTAAATAAAAAATGAAAACACAAAGGGGTTGAGAGCATAAATAAACACTTCTAAAGTGCATGCATGTATATATACGAAACTGATTGTATTTCAAAAGAAAGTAGAACAAAGAAACATAATACAAGGACTTTCTAAGCTGAAAGAAACAGAAATCAAGTCTAACGACTAAATGGTATTGACCAGTAAATGCACACTATATACTAGGAGCCTACGAATAGAAATATGAAAAGAAACTAAAAATGAAGTTAGACAGATGGTCTAACTTCAAGACCGGCTTCCATTGTTGATTCTCTTGTAGGAGTATTGTTTTGTTCAGCTTCACCAGACATCTCCTCCAGCGATTTTCCTTTAGATTCAGGAATCAGAAACGTAAAGATAAACCCCAAGAAGTTAATGGCAGACAAAATAAGAAGTGTATTTCTTAGTCCAATGGCGTTTTGAGCATAGAGGAAGCCAAAAGCCCCTACCATTGCCCCAGCTTTGCCAGCTGCAGCCGATATGCCATGACATGTTGACCTTAGTCTTGCAGGGAAAATCTCTGCTGGCACCACGAATGTTGTGGCATTTGGACCAAAATTGGCAAAGAAGAAGGTCAATGAATAGAGGACAACAAACCCAATTTGGTTGCCGCTCAAGGTCCAGTGGTGGTATGGAATGGCTAAGGCAAGCATGAAGACGGTCATAAAGAAAAATCCCATCAACTGAATTGTATACCTGCCCATCTTATCAATGAGTGCCACTGTGAACCAGTAACCAGGGACAGTACTGCAAAGAGCTATGAGGGTCTGTGCTCTAGCAATTTTGTAAACCTCTTGAATGGCATTCATGGTTTTTGCTGGAGGAATCCAACCAATAGTACTGAAAATGTCTTTCTGGAAAAGATTCTGACTGTAATAGGCAATGTCCAACAGGAACCAAGTACTGGCTGTTCCAACAAGGTGAAGTCCATGGCGAAGAAGGAACTCTTTTGTGAACAGGCCAAACTCATTCCCCCTTCCTCTTCTTCCTTCCAATTCCTCAACTTTCTCTGGTTCAGCTTCTATCTCAACCTGCAACACCTTTGACATATCTGCAGCAGCTTGGCTCGTATTCTTGGCAACCAAGGCAGTGTATCTCGCAGTCTCGGGCATTTTCAAGCGCCAATAGTATGTGATCACAGCAGGGATTGCACCAAACATCAAGATTATCCTCCAAACGTAATCAGCTTGTGGCACTGTGGACAGAAGTGGGTTGACCTGGAATGTTGGAGCGGGATAGAGGGCACCGAAAGCAGCTGACACTACTATTGCAACCACTCCACCAGCCAAAATTCCAAAACCTTGCATGGCAAAAACAGCAGCTATGAACGCTCCACGAGTCTTCTTGTTGGCATACTCAGCCATGATGGTGGCGGAAAGAGGGTAGTCTCCACCAATTCCAAATCCAAGCCAGAAGCGGAAGAAACAAAGGGTAGCCATGACAGCTTTAGGGTCTTTACCAAAGGAAAGACCAGAAGCAATTGAGCTTACGACCATGAGCATAAGGGTCATACCGTAGACACGCTTCCTTCCCATTTTGTCACCAAGCCACCCAAAGAAAAGTTGGCCTGCAAGGGATCCACAGAATGCGACACCATTGATGGCAGCTGAAACATTTGCTGGCAGAGAGCCAGGCTTATCATGGCCTACAGTATAGTATATTCGGCCAAGTAATTTGGTGACCAGGGATATGCAGAACAGGTCATAAGAATCAGTGAAGAAACCCATTCCAGCAATCACAATTGCTGTGAAATGATACCATTGTGTCTTAGCAACATCCAGTGCATTAAGCACATGCAGAGATTGCCCACCCATGCTTTTCTTCCTTCAATCTTTCAGGACCTTAACTTCAGAAAAACACACAATAGTTAACATCAGAAAATAATATATATAAAAAACATGAACTGTGATACTTTACAATGAAGGAGAGAGACTTTTAGTCGTTACCAACACCCAGTTTTTATGAAAGACCTCTTAAACACTAATCACATGACACTTTTCTTTTAAAATATAAAATAAAATTATTAAAGATATTAGGTCAGTATCAAGAGAATGAATCTAATAACAAAATAGACAAGAACTAAAACAGTAATTTAAAAAACAAGGAGATAATTAACCTAAAGAGAGCAGAAAATTATATCCTGCATTCTAACGTGTGCATGGAAACCCTAAAGTGAAAAAGAGCACTTAGATATGCAGATGTTTAGAGTGAAAAAAATCAGAAAGAAACAGAGAGACATATATTAAATGCCGAATAATTTATTTATTCCTTAAAAGATATCAAACTGAAGACATTCTCGTATTACAGACCAGCAGACAGCAGATCACAGAGACTTAACGTGAGAAGAGATTACACACCTCAGTAGCACGCCGCAAATCACAAACGTGAGGAGTAAGCTTTGAAGTAAGGAATTTGACGTAGAAGGAGGGATGGTTCCCCCTATTTAAAAGAAACCATTCTATCTTATCTTAGTAAAAGATATAAATTAATCAAAATATTCTTTATCTATTTCCTTTTAATCTTTTTATTTATTTTGTTATTAGAGATTAAAGATAATGATAATTACAAAGGATAAGAGGTAGATATATAATTTTAGGAAGTAATATGATTATATTAAATTTCATCGTTAAAAATATCTTTAAATCTCTATTTTTAAATATAAAATTAATACAGAAATTTCAAATTTTGAATTCTGTTGATATTTTTAACTTCTTTCAGTTTTTTTATTTTATTTTATTATTTGTAATTATATTTTAGGAAATTTTTATTTTTTATTCTTTGTTATGAAACTAAAAAAAAGGATGTAAATTCAAATTCAAAATGTGAAAATTCTAAAGAAATATACTTTACCATTTTGTTTCAAGATTAATTTTCTTTTTCTATCCGTAGATGAAAATGAAAAATTACGTTGATGGACTAGTTTTTAAATAAGACATTTTGAAATAAAATAAGCTTTTTTTTACAAATTAAAATTAATTTATGAATAAGCTAAAATTAAATTTTATATAAATTAAAAAAATGTAAATAAATAAAATAAAATAATTTCTATAAATATACTAATTAATTCGTATAAAAAATATCATCTAAACGTATTTAAACAATATATCAAAATATCTTTTTCCCGTTACATATCCTAAATACACTCGGCATCGTTGGGTACTTGAAAACTTATAAAATATTAAATACACGGCAAGTTTTATATGAAAATCAAATAACAAAACAAAACAGAGAAAACTTAAATTTAGGTTAATACAGGAATAAAATTTTGGCTTAATTATTTAGTATATTAATTATTTTTATTAATTTTATTTAAATAGTAAATATCAATTAGTTTTTACATACCAAATTTGATTTGCTATAGTATATCTCGTATGAGTTGTAGCAGTATTATATTATCATTAGTCCCCACACAAATTAAAAAGATATGATGAGATTTTAGAAGATAATAAATAAGAAAAAAGATACTATGAAATTATCATATATTCTATTAAAAAAATAAAAGAAATACTTTATCATAATTTAGTCCTTAACCAATTATTAATTATTATCGATTTTTTTAATTGATGTTGTTAATTTTCACTATGGAATGCACTTAAAAAAAAGTATGGAGGGTGAGAACTACATAAATTTATCAAAATATTTCCTATTTCATTTATATTTTTTAATATCAATATATTAGTTGTAAGAGTCTAAAAAAATAAGATATGTCATATTTTAAAACTCGTTTATTTTAATATTAAAAGTTTAAACTTGTAAATATAATTTTAGTTAATGAATTTTATCATCTAAAATAATATTATTCTCTTAAAACTTTTCTTCTAAAAGTTATTTATTCTCTCTTTAAGCCTTTTAAATAGTAATTTATTTATTTGAAGATTAGAGAGTGCTTAAGGTTATGTTCGCTTAGGGTTGATGCATTGGCGCAGATGGATTTTCGATTCGTTTTGAAGAATTTAGAAGCAAATAAAGGAGAGAGTTTGCGCGTTTCATCATTTATCTCATCTTCGCAATCCACATCAAATTTAAGTATAATTCTTGTGAAAAGCAATTTTTATCCCTATTAAAATTGTCTTAAAAACAAGTCATGTTGTCTTAAAAAACATCCAAAATCACCCGTGGTCCCCTACGTTATAACAGGTGGTTCCTTCAGTACAACAGGATGTCCAAAACGGGAATATGGCTCGCGTAATCGATTACAAGCCTCTTGTAAATGACTACAAGAGTGTTTTATGTGGCAGATTTCACTGAACTTCACCAAGGTTCATGTCATCACCCTGGGTGGACCCCTTTTACATCATGGGGTTTCTCAAGCATCACATCCAACCCTACACTCACATTTATACCAAAAACCAGTCAAGTTGTCTTCAAAAACACCCAAAATCCCCTATGGTCTCCCACGTTACCACAGGTGGTTCCTTCAGTGCAACAGGATGTCCAAAACAGAAAAAAGGCTCGCGTAAACGATTACCAACCTCTTGTAAACGATTACAAGGGTCTTTTTTGCTACACAGATTGTAGTACTTGGCCTTAATTGCTATGAAACTTTCATACATTGCACATAACAAAAACTTGGACATCAATCATCAATCAACAATCATTTCTACATTGCACATAAGCAATCTTGAAATCAATCATCTTATTGCAATAACAATTTGTACATTGTCTTCAAAAATATAAAACAATCTTATTCCAATAAGAAGTTGTACAATGTCTTCATATATATAAAACGAAAAGTACATTGACTTCATATAAAAAGTACACTGTCATGACAACTATCCTATCAAAACAAACTAAACTACACTACATTTTTACACTGGACAACTATCCTACAACAATCCATAGACCTCTAGCGCATCCAGTAGTCTTATGTTCTCGTCATCCAGGATCCATTCACGTACATATCGTTTTCTGATTACAAGCAATTCCTCCTGAAATGAAAATATTGTACTTGTCATATCAACCAAATCATCAAAAAATAATGAAAATATTGTACTTGTCATGTTCTCCCAATCAAAAAATAATGAAAAGATTGTTATTACTAACCAAAAAAATGCAACTAAATAAAAGACCAAAACTTTAACTTACCTTTGGGATTCCGAAAGCCATTGCAACTGCACAAAAAATGAAAACACGAAAGAGACCAAAAAATCAATGGTGGCTTAGGGTTCACAAAACACAAAATGAATAAATAACGCCAAAGAGAACAATGCGAGAAGGGGACGAAATGATACAGAAAGAGAACCCACACAATGCGAGAAGGGGACGAAATGACAAAACACACACAACGCCAAATCTACCCAAAAAGGAGATAGAGGAAATAGAGCTTACCTTGCGAAAGATAGCTTTTTTTTGGTTGAGATGAGACGAACAGTGCAACGGAGAAACCAAAGGATTGAAGAGATGAAACAATCAGGAATGGAAAAAGTGATGGAAAACAAGAAGCTTCAGAAATGAAAGAGAAGAAAAAGGAACCGCCAAACGAAATTTCATATCCTCAGAATTCCTATTCTACCCTCGTTAGTTTTTAAAAAACCCATTTCCATTTAAAAGAAAAAAAACCAATAAAAATTTAACACCTAGCCAGTGTCATATTTGTGTCAAATAAGGTGTTAAAGAAACATTTTCGTTTTAGGAAATAATGTTCCAAAAAGTTTATTGGTATAAGTTTTTAAAAAGTGTTATCAAAAATAAAATCTTATGTAGGTTGACTTAATCAATAAATATCTCGTGTGTTTTTTTCTGTCCTTTTGTATTTAATTTCCTTATCCGGCACAATGCTTCGGATTGATTGCTGCATTTACTTGAGTGAACTTTTCAGCACTTTATAACCCAATTTTCTTTGCCCTTTTTACCAATAAGTAACTCTGTTAATAGATGCAGTGTTACACTATCTTATATTTTAATAAACCCATCACATACAATCTTTTTTCTTATGTAACTACTATAAGTTTTATATACTTATATCAATTATCACAAAAAAATTGTCTCTGCCATACAAAATGGAGGAAAGAAAATTAAAAAATAAAACCTTGTAGAATCTGTTCCACAGTAAAAGTATAAATACATATATATGATATCATAGTGAGAACTTAAAACAAAAGTTTTCTTCAATAGCTTCAGCTACAGATATGAAATAGACGTATGATTTAAGCGGCTGTTTAAATTAAAGACAAGAATGAAATGCACACAGTTGGTTATTGATTTAAAATTACAACATGGAGAAACATATATCTACATCATATAGTGCATTTGGCTGTAGAAACCTGAACTAAAGCTGTCATACAATAGTGGCATTACTTGAATTTTGGACTAGTTAATTGATTAAACTGGAACCGTCCTAGCAGACCCTGCCATCTCTACAGCCTCAGGACCTTCTTCATTCTCCCCACTTAACTCTTCCAGTGATTTTCCCTTTGATTCTGGCACTAACAAGGTGAATAACATTCCAAAGAAGTTGACCACACCAAGCACAATGAGAGAGTTCTTAACCCCAATACCAGTTGGGTAACCGTGATCAACCTTTTCGGGGTTCGTACTCTGTGCAGCATACAAGAACCCAAATGCACCAACAATTGCTCCTGCCTTTCCTGCTGCAGCTGAGATTCCATGACAGGTGGATCTTAACCTTGCTGGGAAAATCTCTGCTGGTACAACAAACGTGGTGGCATTTGGACCAAAATTTGAGAAGAAAAAGGTCAGAGAGTACATCACAACAAACCCAATTCTGTTTTCTTTCTTGGTCCAGTGATTGTAAGGTATGGCAAGAGCAAACATGAAGACAGTCATGAAGAAGAAACCCATCAATTGGATGGCGAAACGTCCCATGTAATCAATAAAGGCCACGGTAAACCAGTACCCCGGCACGGTGCTGCAAAGTGCTATCAGTGTTTGTGCTCTTGCAATCCTATAAACTTCATGGATTGCATTCATTTCTTGTGAAGGAGGGATCCATCCAATTGCACTGAAAATGTCCTTTTGGAAAAGGTTCTGGCTGTAGAAGGCAATGTCCAACAAAAACCAGGTTACCGTGGTTCCAATCAAGTGCAACCCATGGCGTTTGGCAAATTCCCTGCTGAACAAACCATACCTTTGGTTTTCACTCTCAACAATGTGGTTCAACTTATCCTCTTCAGCTTCAATCTCAACTTGCAGCACCTTGGACATGTCTGAAGCAGCTTGTTTTGCGTTCCTGGCTACAAGGGCCGTGTAACGAGCTGTCTCTGGCATTTTCATACGCCAGTAGTAGGTAACCGCAGCTGGGACTGCACCAAACATCAAAATGATACGCCAAACATAATCAAGGGAATGAACTATTGATCCTTCTGGGTTTTCTTTGTAACTGGGAAGATCGTATTTGTGGTCATATGCAGATGACACAATCAAGGCAACTATTCCACCAGCCAAGATTCCAAATCCCTGCATGGCAAACACTGCAGCAATGAATGCCCCTCGAGTCTTTTTGTTGGCATATTCAGACATTATTGTAGCCGATAGAGGGTAGTCACCACCAATCCCAAAGCCAAGCCAGAACCTGAAGAAACAAAGTGTGGCCATGACACCCTTTGGGGTATCTCCAAAAGAGAGCCCCGAGGCAAGGGAACACACTACCATCAGCATAAGAGTTAAGCCATAAACCTTTTTCCTTCCCAACTTGTCACCAAGCCACCCAAAGAAAAGCTGGCCAGCCAAAGTACCGCACAGTGCTACACCAGTCACTGCAGCTTGCACATTAGGAGGAAGAACACCAGGCTTTGGTTTGGATATGTCTGTGTAATATATCCTCCCCAGCAACTTGGTGACAAGAGAAATACAGAAGAGATCATAGGCATCAGTAAAAAATCCCATTCCAGCAATCACAATAGCAGTGAAGTGGTACCATTGCGTCTTCGCCACATCGAGTGCATTAAGCACTCCCAATTCTCTTCCAGACATCACTCACTAACTCTTTTACCTGATGTGCCCCAAGCAACGATTAGAAATTTCCAGCACAACATAAAAAGATAACGCTTTCTATATATCTGCCTAACACAATTCCATATTCTTCTTCCCTTTGTTATTGTTTTTCAGAACAAAACAATGAATGGAAAAAACTGTTATTTGCAATAATAGCCATGGAGTAGTATGAACGTGTTCCTCACTTTCTACTAATTATCACAAAAAATTGAATTATTGACAAAATAAGTGGAGTAGACTTTTTTAAGAAATTAATAATTTCAACGATTTGAAAAAAAAGAAATACAGCTGATGTTCGTCTTTCTCAGGCTGATGCAATGGATTGATGATAGAAAAAAAAAATCCCATACTACTATATCCATAGTCAACAGCCACCAAAGTTGAATAATCCCAAATTTAAACTATAAAATGTTTGAAAGGAATTTGACGGTAAATTAACAAAGACTCCAATTGCAGCTCTGAAAGCTTCTCACTTCATATATACGTTAACAAAACCTTATCATATAAAATCACGTTTACCATTAAATTGATAAGATCTTTTGTATGAAAAGAAAGATTAACACAATAACAAAGTCATGTGAAAATTGTGTATAAGAAGATTTATTATCACTTCAAATAAGGCTTCAACTGCCTCCCTAAATTGCTTAGATGTGGAACAACCGCACGAACTATTGAATCAAAGAGTCAACTTCAGTATATACCAAGACAAAGAAAATTTGGTTCAGAAATTGGAAATTAAGAGGTAATTTTGCACTATTTTTTTTCTCGTGTCCCTACCAAACCTAATGAACGAAAACATGGAGAAAAAAGGGACGCGAATAGATTGCAAACAGGAAATATGGTGTTGAAGCCAGTCAGTAGCAGACCACGAGTAGCACGAGGAAACCAGAAAAATCTCATAATTGGTAAAGACAAAAGAAGCATAGACGCTGGAAAAGACTTATCATCCAAAATTGTTAAAGTTAAATAAATTGAAAAACAAAAGGCAGAGAAGGAGGGTTTGTTAAATTTGTTTTGGCTTAATAATTCCCCGAACAATAAATTTGACAGAGAATTTTCGGTTTTGTTTGAGGGGACGAGGTTGGTGCTGTTGCACGGAAAATCAGCACAAACTCATAAAAAAGGGGAATTAAGAGAAGGGATAAGGCAGAAAGTAGTTTGCTTTTGAGTTAGATTTGTTGGGTGAGAATAACAGGAGGAGAAGCAGCACTTTGCAAAAAATGGGTGGGTCAGTGGTGATGATAGAAGAGAAGAATCATGAAATCGAAATCCTGAATGATAGGGGTAAAAAGAGATTCCAGATTTTTAGTGGGGGAAGGGTAATGATTAATTAATTATATAAAACAGAGAAAGTGAAGTTGTGTTGTGTGCTTAGGAAAGTGGGCCTCCCACTAAGAGGAACTCTGGAACAGGCTACAACTACAGTGTGTTACTTCCACTACCAAATTCCATGCATCAGGAAAAAATGGAAAGAAGAGAACTTTCCATGAACAGAAATAGGGTCTCACCTGCTACCGACAGCAGACACTGGTTGTTACCACGGTTAGGTTGAAGGAGGTTTGGAAGGAAGGAAGAGATAAAGAGAGAGGGGAGAAGGAGTTGTTATATATAGTGCATAGGATATTTCAAAAATCCAGAACCAGAGAGGTATATATCTCGCATATACCCCATTCCTATACATTGTAGAATTCACACTTTCAGGTCAACGCCTTCACAGTTTGCTTGCTTCATCTCTTTCTTTTCATTCTCTTTTTATCATTTTCTTTTGCTTCTAAAATATTAAGTTAAAACAATAACAATATCTTATTATTCCTTTTAGTTGGGTTATCTAACACTGAGTTAATGAGATTTAATAATCAATAAGAATAAAATTTGTATATTAATAATATGTTTTAAAGATACCCAATAAAAAATTTTTTTGACAACATTTAAATATTATCATACGTGTCATTGTGTGATTGGTCCAAATAACACAATGACATCACCATGAACCAATCACATAATGACACGTATGATGTTCAAATGTTATTAAGAAAATGTTATCTAAATATCTTTAATATAAAATAAACTAGTTTACTAATTTCTTTAGCATGTGCAAGTCTGCTGTATAGGTACACAAGGTAATGGGAACCTCCTCTTACGCTTTCCCCATTTGACATGCAAAAAGCGGACTCAGATCGGTCTAACTAACATTTTTATCCTTTTCCTATAATGTTTAATTCACAGATCTGTGGACTGTTATACGTAGTTTAAAAAGAAATTATTTGTTTTGTAATTATTTTTTTCAAAAATATTAAAGTGCATGATTTTAGTAACTTTTTATTTAATTAAGTTAATAGAAATAATTATTTCTATAAGTTTATTTCTTAAAATAAATAATAACATCTTTTATATTAATACTTTCAATGCTCAACATCATAAATCAATTAAGTGAAATTATCATCTTAAATAAACTACCTTTCAATCGTGAAAACGTTTATCGTGACTTTTGTATAGTCATTTCATGTTTTGCTTTTATGTTTTCGTTTTAATTAAATTTCATGTAAATGTTTGGTGAATTTTAAAATATTAAAATGTCAAAGTTTATAATACTATGTAACCTGAATTTATTTGAAACTAAATTATATATTCAAATTTAAAGTACGTCATAAGTGTATATGAAAGCCATTAACAATAAATAAAAAGTTTAATAGTCCACGAAAAAAAGGTAAAATTATATATACAAATATAGAAGAATATCATTTAACTTGGAGCATATTCTTTTTAAAGAAAAGATAATGAATTATGACTCTCCCTTTCTTAAGTTATCAATATTCTTAATTGTTTATGCGACTGTTGAATTTTATACTTTCATGAGAAAGACTTATCTTTTACTCAAATTGATTGAATTCTCTCTACAACACTTGAATTTCAATAAAAAAAAAATAGATATAATCTCTCTATCTTCTTTAACTATTGTTTTATTATTTAAATTTTGGATATCATCTCTTAAATTATCATTTGTATGCTTTAAAGTTAAATTACTTTAACTCTACCCTTAAACTATAAAATTTGAGTCAATCAATGAAAACTTAAAATTTATCACATTCAACCATTTTCACATTAGTCTTACTTGTCTAATTGAATCCAATTGGTTAAAAATTCTTTGAATTTTGTGAACTTTTTTTAGTATAAACAGTGAAGTGATTTTTTTTACTACTTATTTTGCTTTGTTTTAAAAATATTCCTAAGATGAAGTTAGGTTATTTTTCCCTACATTCTAAAAGTTAATAAATATAAATATATAAAATATTAAAATAAGAAACAAGAGGCTTAAAATATTTTAAAAAATAAATAAGATTTTTCAATAAATAAATATAATAATTTTAAAATTTACATGCTAAAACTTTAAATTGAAAAAAAAACAAAAATAAAAGAAAGAAATTATACCAATTTTTAAAAAATTTTGTAACTAAACCAAAACAGTCCAAAATATTTATGATTACATGGCAGGAAAGGAACCAGCCACGTAAGCGATGGGTCTACTTCTACTTTTAATGTTCCGACCGTTTTAGTTGTACGCCTTTACTGCACCACCAACTAGGAAATAGGGAATACAAGTCATGAATGGGTGACTTTTCTCCACTCTGCTTCCATAATTATTCTTCTCACTATTTAAAATCACCAAATTGCTTCTCTCATTCAATAAAACACTTTAATGAGGTAACACTATTTCTTTCTCATCAAATATGAATTTTTGTGATTACGAATGAGATTTGTTAATAATTAATTCGTGTATTTTATGACATTACTTTTAAAATCGAATGACTGCAATTAATAGGCCGAATCGGTCTGTAAAGATTATATTTAACAAACATTAATTTAAAATAAAATATAATTTAAGTTAAAATCATTCCGACGTCGCTAATTTCGTAAGGTATTTTCAATTTGGTCTTTTTCTTTTAAACCTTCTCAATTGAGTTTTTATAAGTGTTATTTTCAAACAAATTAGCCCTGTTAAAAATAGTTAACGGTGTTAAAATTGTGCAGAGGTAGGTAGATGACGTGGTTAAAATTCTCCTTTTGAGGTGTTAAAATTGTACAGTGGTGTTCAAATTTTTCCCATTCTCCTCTGCACAATTTTAACACTTCAAAAGGAGAATTTTAACCATGTCATATACTCACCTCTGCACAATTTTAACACCATTAACCATTTTTAACAGCAGGGACTAATTTGTTTCAAATTAACACTTATAAGGATTCAATTGGGAAAATTTAGAAAAAACAGACCAAATCGGGAATATCTTACGAAAATAGAGACGCCTAAATGATTTTAACCTATAATTTATTAATTGAATCGTAATTAAATTATTATTTATCTAAAATTTATTTCGAAATTTATAAATACGATAAATAAGTAGATGGTAATATTTAATACATGCTCTAAATTTGTATTGATTTTCACATTGAATTACTAAACTTCCTAATGCAAGAATAAACATTTAAATTACTAATAATCCGTATAACAATAACTCATTGACCTCTACTTCATACTCAATACCATTTGTAATACTACAATTTCCGCCTACATCCTTTAAAAGACAAATCAAAATTATTTTAAATTTGCATCTATATATCTTTTCTTCAAATCATTGATTATCGATAAAGCTTTTATACATTAATGTTTGAACTGTGACTACTTGAGAGAAAACTGAATTAATCACTTATCGTGTTCATATCACTTAAGTAATATATATAAATATCATTAACTTATGAATACATTGACTTTGAAAACTCAGCAATTTGCGTTCAAACTTATATTTATCATTTCATTTTCAAAATCAAACAAAAAATTACTTTTTTTTTCTTCTTAAAATGTAGACATAATAGTTTAAATCAATGTTTATTCGGTAAACATTGAATTTCAACTATAATATCGACCTCTACAAATCCATTATTTTACAATCAGTTAGGTGATAATATAATATAGCATTTTAAATTTAACAAACAACATTTTAATTACATGATTAAGATAATATCAAAAATTCAAACAAGAAGTCAACAACAATGACAAAATCAACAATTTTATTTTAAAATGTATAATTTTATTCTAATACAGTATAGTTTTTTTTTTTACTTGTAAACATTATCTTCAAAGGAATTCTACTTTTATGGGCATAAGTTGATAATATTAAAAGATCTTCTATAATATTAAAATTCAATTTACGAAAAAAAAAACACACACACAAAAATACACGTCACTAGATTAAAAATAATTCAAAAAGAAAAAATAAATAAATAAAAAAACAGAAAATTTACTCTACTCAAATTTGTGTTTAAATTAAGATTATATATATATATATATATATATATATATATATATATATATATATATATATATATATATATATATATATATATATATATATATATATATANATATATATATATATATATATATATATATATATATATATTAGTGATAAGTCAACTTTTTTTTTGTATATTTTGATTTATTCACTGTTATGATTGTATGTTATAGATAAACCGATTATAATTTAAGTAAAGGTTTTCAGTAACAAGGTGACGTATTAGTGACAAGGTGATGTATTACTGACATAGAGTGGGCTACATATATATAATTCCTTATATACATATTTTCTTTAAATTTAGAATACATTTATGTTTATGAAAATGTTATTATCTAATTTGAGTTGTTATACACTGATTAGCCCACTTATACTTAATTAAAAGCATACAACGTAATTGATTAACTAATGTATAAATTGTAATAATTTTGTATATTTAAAGTAATTTTTATCAATAAACATTCATTATTTTTCTTTTACACGTAAATATGACAAACGCCAAAAATGTAAGTTTATCATAGTTAATTTTTAATTTTTAATTTTTTAAAAACAATGATTCCCACTAATTTAATATTATAATACGAAATATTGTCTAAACATAATTTTCATAGAACATTGCGAAATATTTCCTTTTTTAGTATGATAGGATATTTATTAATAGCCATAAGTCGTATATAATAGGAGATTTATTAATAGCCGAATTAAGAAAATTTCAAAAAGTTATAAAAAATTCTTTAGAAATTAGTTATCTATCAAGTATGTAAATATTTTATATTTGTAATATGTATAAAATAAAAATGCGATATGGATATTATATAGAAATTCGGTAGGTTGAGTTGGTTAATTGGATGATTCCTTTGTGGCTAATATTCCAGTTGGGTTCATAAAAACCACATTGTTAGTGTCATTAGTTTTATAGAAACAAAAACTTGTTAATTAAATACTTTACACCCATGGCAAAGTACTAAATATTTCACATGTGGAAGTTGCTTAGAAGTTCACACGCGCCAACATTTTATGCCTTTCAGGACAGATCAAGTAGGGGTGTTGAGTGTAGGGCAACACTCGATCTAATTTTTTTATTAATTTCAATTAAATTTAATTGGATATCGTTAAATTTATATTTTATTCCATAACTTCTACATAAGTTATTTTAATTTTTTTTTGAAAAAAAAAACTTTAGTTATATAAATCTATGTTGGATATCTGATTTTGAATAGTAAATTTTCAATTACAATGCCGGAGTTAGGTTTTTAGGATGTTCTATACATATAAATATTTATAAAGTATCCGTAATATATTTCATTGAATTTTACTTAACGTTAGTAAAAAGATATATTCTATCGTCTGTTTTATTATTTTAATAATAAAAGTGCAAGGGATCTAATACGGTATAATAGATATAAGTTATATATATATATATATATATATATATATATATATATATATATATATATATATATATATAATGTTTAGTTAGAGTAATAAAATTCAACAGTTCCATAAGACAACTGTGCCTAATCCATAACAGTTCATAGCTTTTGATAATATATAAAAATTAACGAGGTGTACGTCAATTTGATGAATCATTTTGTCACAATCATGCTCAACAAGAAGATAAAAATTTATATCATGATATGATATGTGGTGTATATAAAAGTCTTCCCCTTCACATCATTATTTTCTAAAAATAAAAAGAAATATTATTATTATCAGTTTTAACAGAAACCGCAGGTATCTTCCTTAAACAATTTCATTTGAATTAACTAATTTGTTTTGAATGATTTTTTAAATTATGCGAAAGAATAATAGACTCAAAAGTCGAATGAAAATTATTTAATAAAGTTGAATAAAAAAAGGTTTGCGTTTGTTAAGCTAGTAGGATAAATGAGAAATTAGAAAAGAGAAGATATTTAGGTACGAATGATTGAATTAGAAAATTGGTATTAGCTTTGTGGATGGGCGAATGGTGAGATTGATAGGAAGTTGCTTAGAAAAGAAAATAAAGAAAAAAGAAATGGGAGAAGGGGCAAATGGCAATTGTCAAAGTCAACTGAAACCAATCAAATGGACAGAATTTATTGTGATTCGGGTTTGGCCAATGTCCTCGTTCCTACATGCGCGTTCTATGAATTCAATGTTGTCATGTTATGGAGCAGAGAGAGATTCCGAACGCGGTTTCGCTTTGGACGTTGCCAATGGGCAGCTATCATCATCATCATCCCTCTCAACACTCTTCCATGGCCCACGTGTTCATCAAATGCATATAAATTTAAAGACATTCTGACAAAGGTTTCTGTGACCTTCTCTTTGTCCTCACTTTCTCAGTATTAATCTGTCCCGTATTAGGGTCTAACCGCGTTCTTACTTTCTTCATTACTCTTTCATAATACCATATCTATTCATTCAACACTCATCTTTTCTTACCATTTATATCTATGTCAAATAATAATAATAATAACAATATAAATATAGCGTGTTTTACAATGTATAAAGATAATATTTATTTAATTATGTTTGTACTCATTCAGTACAAGCGATAATTTATAATTTACAGTTATGAATACCGGTTAACATAATTTAGAACACCAAGACAATAACTCCTGGAAACTAATAATATAGACAATTTTTTCATTTTACTAAAATCAAACGTTGATTCAATACCTTTAAGAGATTAACTTCCAGTGGACTCCACTCGTATTTATATAGTAACAAAAAGGAATGTATTTAAAATATTAAAAATATAAAGTTGTCTTACAAATTTCAACTTTTCTTCGGGTGAAAGTACGTTCCAGGATTGAATATTTTTAAATTGAGAAAGTTAAAAGCTAGATAAAGAAGTTAATACATCTGATAATTTGTGTATGTTTAAAGCAATGTTTATGGTTTTAGACTTTAACCCGTTATTATTAACCAGTACTAATTTACAAGCGAAATGAAGTAGATTCTACGAATGATTTGAAATTATACGACAC
The DNA here is from genome assembly GCF_000741045.1 of Vigna radiata var. radiata. NCBI lineage: Eukaryota > Viridiplantae > Streptophyta > Magnoliopsida > Fabales > Fabaceae > Vigna > Vigna radiata. The sequence goes on from NC_028358.1 coordinate 35,169,079, forward strand.
AAATTGATAACTCGGTTTTTAATAATGATTATTAAATATAGATTCTAAGTTTTTTAGTTTTATTTTATTTCTAATAAATAGAGTAATTTAAACTCTTTCTAGAAGTGAGTGATAAGAAAGTTAAATTTGTAGGTAATAAGTTTTTTTCTTATAGTGATTATAAGTCCATTTTACCAAATTATGAAACGAGAACTCTAAGTCAACCAAATATTCATAAGCTAATATAAATATACCTATGTGTATATGTGAACGAAAGTTGAAAATAAAATTTCCTAAAACATAGTTTTGTAGACTTGACTTTGTATAGTCCCAAGTGGTCTCACACCTGTACGATATATCTTCTATTTAACATCATCATTGCTAATGTGGTTCGAAGTTAAAAAAAGAAAAAAGCTAGATTTTCTCAATTCAAGTATTTTCTTTTTTATCAAAACATAAATTGGATTCTTAATTATATCACATTCAAAACCTCATCAAAAATTCCAATTTAAAATATAAAGAAAAAACAGTTTATTTTATGTAATTTTCTTTGTATTATAAGAAATCCAGAGGTTGAGAAAAGAATATTTGAGAAACTTTTTTATGACCTCAAAAGTTAATTTTAGCCACTAAAGATTCAAATATCTCAAAGGTCAAATTCAAAACCCAATCTTTCCAACAATGAATAAATGCAAAGACATGCATGATTTCCCCTTTGAAAAAGTAGAAATTGGTGAAAAGAGAAAAAACAATATTACTTAATATAGAACTCAATAACTACATTGTAGTTATGAAATATAAACTCACAGAATTTGAATATATTAAAGGTTTACTTTGATTATGCAGTTTTGTTTTCATCTTAATATTAGTTCCTAATGTAAATTGTTTCGTGACCTAAAGACAAGTAAGATAAATCATAACATTTGAATTGTTATACATCTAAGGAGAAAAAGTCATCATCTTACTAACTATGGTATTTAGTCTAATGATATTTTTCTCAGAATTCCGCTCAACTTGTTCTTTGATATTTTTGTTTATCCAGTCAAACCAAAATTGATTAATTATTGGTTATTTAAATATCAGAGAAAGAGTTTACGAAGAAAAATGTTGAAAGAAAATAATTAAGAAACAAATATTTTAATATTTATATTTGGAATTCTATGCTGGACATCATACATTTGACTCACTTATCATAGACAAATATTAGGGATTATATATAATTTATGTCAGAGATAACAAATAAATTTATTTTTATTGTATTATTCAATTTTTTTCTGGATGAAAAATATTTGTATTATTTGAGTGATATGATAGGTAATATCTAATTATGTCTCTTTATTCTTGAGTTCAGGTATGATATATATATATATATATATATATATATATATATATATATATATATAT
>NC_028358.1:35170611-35183226 GCF_000741045.1 Vigna radiata var. radiata
AGAAACACAAGAACAACCCCAAATCACAAGCCAAGAATGATCATAGAAAGGGGGAGCCCTAGCGCCACGAAAATGGAGTTCGCGTCCTAGCCACCTGAACTCGCATCCCCAACATGCAAAAACCCCCAACCAGAACAAAGAAAGATAAGAGAAAGGAAGCCTTCACTCCTTGTGACACGAACCAGAATGAAAACAAAACAAAAAGAAAAACCCAAAATTGGGTTAACAGTGAAGGAAGACAACCCAAAATTGAAAAAAAAAAAAGTTGTGATTAGGGTCCTCTGAATCTTCCAAGAGGATTAACTAAAACTTAGAGAAGATAATTCTAATTTAAAATTTAATTAAAACTCCAAGAAGATAAATAACAAAAAATTAGGACCATTTTGAACATTCCCAACAAAAATTGGGACTAATATAGGTATTAAGCATTAAATTTATAATAAGTTGAACTAAATCCTGGGACTCTTCGTCTCACACGAGAAGCAGATTAGGGGAGCACAAGCACAAGCACAAAAGTCCTTTTTCGCAGTGCCAGGGCTCATGGGGGGATGCATCACGATTTTGAGGCTTTTTATGCTCATTCTTAGCTTGTGATTTGGAGTTGTTCTTGTGTTTCTATTTCTTCTCTGCAGGTTGGCAGCTATAGGTTGAGGGTTTTGATCTTGTAATTTGGGGGTTTGATTTTAGGGTTTCTGAATTTGGGAATTTTTCTTTGGGGTTTTTTTTTCTTGGTTTTTTTTTTATGTTGCGATTCAAAGGAGTTGGGATCTTTGTTTTCAAATTGGATTTTGGGGGTTTCCTGTACTTGTGTTCTTCCCAATCTTGCAGATCTGTCTCCCAAATCACGATTAATCTTTCAAACAACAATATCCTTAATTTAATTTTAAAAACCTTAATTTAATTTTGAAAAGAATTGGGATCGTCCATGTCTTGATCCAAGAATGGGATGAAGATTGGTTAAGCTCTAGAACCCTGCACTTTTCAAAGTCTAATTTGAAAACCCTAATTTCAAAGTCACACTTTTCAACATTGCTTCAATTTGGGGGTATTTGCAATAGAAAACCCCTAATTTCAATTTAATTTTAATTAAGTCCATGTAACTGTGCTGAAGATTATCCACGTAGGCAATCCTGTGCCAAATCGTCACTACAGTGCACAGGTGTACTGTTTGCCGTTAAGTATTTAGACGCCGTTTCAAAAAAGGACCAAATTGAACAGATTTTACAACCTTTAGAACCAAATTGAACCAAAAAAAAAATGAGGACCAAAATGAACAAACCAAACAAAAATAGGGACCAAAATAGCTATTAAGCCTATATATATAATACCTAATTATGTCTCTTCCTTGTTATTTACTTGTCTTTATACTCATTTTTATTATAAATTATTACAATATTTTTAAATTATTAGGTATGTAAAAAATTATATTAAGTATTATTTGGTTTTTAGTTTCTAAACTTATTTTTCACACGTTCGATTATTTCTATTTTTTTAATAAAACGAGACAAAAAAAATTATATTTATTAAATATAAAAAAGAAAGATAAAAAATTTCTTCAAGAGCATAATCAAACTTATACTCGTCTTATCATCTCAAATTTACTAATAAAATATAAAATAATATTTATTTCTTATTTGTAAAAGCATTGACACTTATGTGTCTTTATATTTGATTAAGTTTCTTTGTTGATGAAAAAAAGAAATTTGTTACATGTAATCAAATTGTTTAATATTATACAAATATTTAAAAAACATATTGAAGTATCATCAATGCATTAAAATATAATGGAAGGAGTTTAATGGATGAAGATAAGACTAATAATTGTCGAAAAAAAATGCAATTGGCTTCAAAACTAGGAGTTTGCATATGGTAGTATTAGAAAAATAAAGAGCCCGGATATATATATATATATATATATATATATATATATATATATATATATATATATATATATATATATATATATATATATATATATATATATATTGATAAAAAAAAGTATGCAAATAAAATATAAAATCAATCTAAACCAAATCACAAAATTTGATTTAATTTGGTTCATACTTTCTTTCAATTCAAATTGAATAGAATATAATTTGTATGCTTGATTTAGTTATATTTAAAAAAAAAAAAACGAATCAAACCGGTTCTTAACATGGTTTTCCTCTTTCGTCGACATAATTTTGTTTCCAAAAACAAAACTTATCATATGTAACCCAAAATAATATTGAATATACATTTAAAAATGATTTAAAATATTTCATTGTTAAAATGACATTTTGCGTAAGACGCAATCACCGAATAAAAAAAAAAAAATCTTGGTTTATGAAAAGTAGTTGTAGGAGGGAGACGAATGACAAGAAAGTGAAACAAGTGGAGGAAGTCATCACAATGTCCGAAAAACATCGGGAAATTAATGCATTTAATACATCCATTTAATGTGTTGCCAATTTAGTTTTCTATATAGTTATCGGCATTAGTACCAACTTCACATTGAGTATAAAGAGAGTTCTTCAATATCAAATATATTGAATAATATTATTAAGATTAATTATTATGTATATAAAGTTTTATTTGTTTTTAATATGAAATTTTGTTTCTTAAAAATATTTTAGAGATTTTGACTTTTAAACCATATAAGATTATTAGAAGTGATGGAAACATGTTGAAAAAAATATGGAAAGGGCGTTTAATGATTTCTATATTAAATAATTTAGAATATTGATCTCATTTAGAGTTGGTTGTTACGTAAATGTGTCACAGTTTTTATTTTATTTTTCCTTTCTAACTCATCCATTTTTCTTTTCAAACTTCTTTAACAATTAATACCATATAAGATTATTGGAAGTGATTGAAACATGATGAAAAAAATATGGAAATGACGTTAGATTATCTCTATATTAAATAATTTATAATATTTATCTCATTTAGAGTTGGTTGTTACGTAAATGTGTCATAATTTTCCTTTCTAACTCACCCATTTTTCTTTTCAAACTATTTTGACAATTAAGTTGAAGTTCAATTTCTGGTTCTCCTTCTCAAATGTATTCTTTCCTTGTCGCATTCACCTTTTACGTAAGACAAAAAACTATGGGCACTGATGGAGGTGAAGAGCATTGCAGGATGATATGAAAATGTTCTTAAATGGAAAAATTAAATGAAAATGAAACATTAATGAAATGTTTAGTCAAAGCAGAACTCTTACCTAAAGCAGAGACGACATACAAATATTGTTGAGAGAACGTTGCAAAGAACCAAACGAGAAGACAAGGTAGGGTTGTCATTGTCATTGAGATATGGTTGCAAAGGAGAACAAATTGGCTACAAATTATTTTTCATCAAATCGAATATCTTTTTAATTTTTAAAATAAGAATAAATCTTGGGTAGCGTCCTTTTTAAAGCTTGTCTAATGATATTTCAATAAATAACACTTTTTTACATAAGCGTTATTTATTGGTTTATTTCAAATTATTAATAAAAAAATCATATAAATTAAATATAAATAGATTTTTTTAATAAAGCGTTGTTTATTGATATTCCAATAGATAATGTTTTTCTAAATAAACAGTTGTCTATTTATTCCATGTATTGATTTAAAATGTTTATTTAAAAAATGTTGTCAGTTGATAATTTTGTAATAATAATAAAAAAGAGTATGATGAAAGCATAAGAGGTTTTTGTTAATATTAGAGTTAAATATAATTATAGTTATGATTAGGATTATCATTAGAATTAGAATTAAGATAAAAATAAATACAACGAATATAAAAAAACAGAAGACATAAAGTAAAAATGAATAAGGTCGGAATAACATAATTTGTAGGGTTAGGGATACATAATCTGTCCTTTCAAATTGTATACTCCGAAATGGAAGGAATTTAACCTTTAAATTATAAATCAGAAGTTATTTTTTATTTTTAAATTCTTTAGTACGTCTTTCTTAATGATAAATACTTTTGAATTATGTAAATTAAAAGTCACTTTTACCTTTCAAATTATATATGAATTTTTTGAACTTCTAAATTGCATAATTCTTAAAAAGAAGAAAAAAGGATTTTTTTTTTTTTTTTAATGAGCACCAGAAAGAAAGAAATATATGGAGGTGCAGAAATGGATATAACTTTGGGGCCCAATTTTAATCAAGGAGAATAGGCAGACAAGTTTGGACTCTTAAGTGAACTAAATAGTTGACATGCTTAAGGGTATAAATTAATAATATTTTTTAAAGTTCAAACTGATGAGACCCAATTTTGTATTTGGAAGACTATCAACATAACATATATAAAATATGAGATGTTTATGTTTCAAACACCGAAAAATTCAACTAATTTAATGAGGATGATCATTAAATTAATCCATCTATATATAAGACTCTTCAAATACAGTAACACGTATCTACAAAAGTATTTAAGGTGAATTTTTTATTTTTCAATATCAAATTAAACTTCATTATTAATAAATTTTAACATTTTCTAAACATAAATACTCATAATATTTAATAGAGGTAAGTAAATAAAAAATATATATAAAGTTGTATGAATAATTTATTTTAAAATGTGTTTTATAATAAGAATAAGAAGAAACAACTTAATGTGATAGCGTAGAAAAAGTAGAGGATATTGCTACTGCTGCTATTTAAATTCACTGCCAAATAAGCTTTGTTTATCCCTATGTTTATGTGTATTATGTGATTTACAAGAAGCTCCAATATATACACGACAGGACGGAGCAGCAGCTAGCAAACAAACTTGGAAAAAAAACTCATCATAAGCATAACCTGATGTTATCTGCAATTCATCATGTGCATGATCCACACAGACTGAATAAAAGCCGAATGATTTATATATGCAGTCTGCTTGAAAAATGTGTCTCTATTTTTTAGCGAATCTTATTTCTTCATCTCTCATTATTTTCATCCCACAATGGTGAAATAACTTCCGAATGACATTCAAAGGTATGTATGTGGAAGGGCTGAAGGAGAAGAAAATTTGACAATATTGTACAAGGGGCAACTGTGTGCCAGCAAAAGAAAGAAGCATTCAGCTATCCCTAATGAGTGTTCTTCATGTCTCGTTTGGGATATATTGATGGTTGTTTTCTTCCTCACATTAAATTCTTCTCATGTACCAATCATTTACTAATTCTAGTCACCTTCATCAGGTCAAGCTTTAGCACCAAAAAATGATTGCTGGAAGAACAGGGAAACAAAAAGAAACATTGTAAACATCTCAGAAAATATACAGTTCAATAGGGAGAAGGACAAGCTGGTTCTGTAAATATGTTTTATACTTGAACTTGATATTACTTGAGAGTCCTGTTTTAACTATTTCCTTAAGGTTTTTTGCACATATCTATGCTTCAAGCTCAAACTAATATCTGCTACATTAATTTACCATTTTTGTTGAACAGTTGCAAGCTCAGGAATGGATTCAAGGAATCAAAATACCTTAGCTTTTGTTGGAGTAGTAGGTTTAACTGTAGTTGTGCTCCCAAAGCGAAACTTATTAGGCTTTTTTTCTACAGGCTTCAATATTTGAAAAGAGCAAACGAGTGACTCATCAACGGTCATCATTGCACCAGCATTGTCAAACTCTCCACAGTAATTAGGAGCCGAGAAGATAGTCACAAGTTGTCTGTCAGCAAAGAATTCATATCCGTCTTCCACAACCTGTAACATGGAACATATATAATCATCACATTGTACATTTTGGATTCCTAGCATTATAATCACACATCCGAAAACAGTATGAAACCTGATGGGCCCTGCAAATCAAATCAAGATCATGCTTCTGAAGGAATTCGGTGACCCTGTCAACACCAAAAGTATAGGAAACTCCACGTTCGTTTTCTCCCCAACCCCGAATGTCACTGCTAGGATCAGACCAAAGGAGGTCACATAGTAGACCAGTTTCAGGTACTTCAGTAGGACGCGGCAAATTCTTTATCTGATTGAAATTGTGTAAGTCAGGAGAGAGTCCACCATGCATGCAGAGTATTTTTTCATCAATCAGAGCTGCTACCGGCAAGCAGTTGAAACATTCTGTGAACACTTTCCAAAGCCTCACATTGAATCTTCGTTTACACTCATCATAAAATCCATAGATTCGGTTTATAGAAGCACATTCATGGTTGCCCCTCAGAAGAAAGAAGTTATTAGGATATTTTATTTTATAAGCCAGAAGGAGACATATAGTCTCCAAGCTTTGCTTCCCACGATCAACATAGTCCCCTAAAAATAAGTAATTAGAACGAGGAGGCAATCCACCGTAGTCAAAAAGTCGCAGAAGGTCAGAATATTGACCATGGATATCTCCTGGTAACACAGAAATCAAACAAAAAATCAGTTCCAATTTTGAATAACAAAATACAAATTTCATTCAGGACCAAAAATCAAAAAAAGTCATGCGTGATGGTATCAATGAGATGAAGCTTAATACTTGAAAAGTTGGAAAGAATAAAACTTTAGCTTAGCAGACAGGGATTGAAGTATTTTGGCTCGTGAGATTGACAAGTTGTTGTTATAATGCAGCTCGATGGTTTTAAACTTGAGACATTGTTGAAAATCAATGAGCTATTGGAATAAAGTAGGATTAAAATCATAATTCTGACCTCATCTACAATAGCAGTGTATACTAGAAACTAGAGGGTTGAAACTAGAAGACAAGAATGAAGAATGAAATATTGAGAAAATCATGCAAAACTTATAAGTGCTTAAAAGAAAAATATTTCGGTAGAAATTTTATAGGCTGTATAGCAATAAATGAATTTAACTACTTCCGGTACTTGTTTCAGTAATTTAACAGCTACAAGACTACTTGAATTTTTCTTCAAAAGAAACAATAACCCCTTAGCAAAAGAAAAATGATGTTTTCATCTTTCTTAGACCTCAAACCTCAAGAAAGAAAGCAATGACTATTTACACTTCTAAGTCATCGAACACTTAACACATTAACTAAGGGAAAACTAATCTTAGAAGACAAGTATAGAAGTTATTTTTGGATATTTCCATGTACTTTAAATTTAAAAAAACTCGTCAGTAAGAATACAAGTAACCTTCTTCCCCACACAGCATAGTGAAGAAAGAAAAAGGCAAAATGTAAATGGAAAGCAGGGGAAGAATAATTTGACTCAAGTGCTACTGTGAAAGCAGAAAACTTTTGTTCCTGCAATATGTTTAAGCATATTGCAAATCACCAGATCAGTGTGTATCTTTCATTGTAACATATTGATAACACAGCTTCTTGCTTGTCTACATCTTAAATGTCCTATAAAGAAGTTTGAGTCCAATAGATTTTTGCAAATATTACCACTACCAATTAAGATAACAACTAACAAAAGTTCAAAGAAAGTATTCATAATATACATGCCATGTATGCCATACTGGTTTTTTAGTTGAAGTGCAAGGAAAACATTTAGGTCAATAGCTTCTCCATGTGGGTAAATCAGACTCTGATATATACCAGGAGAAGATAATATTAGATGGTCTTGGATACTCTATAACCCCTGTTAATCTTTGTATGACATATAATCAAAATGCTATTAATTTTGTATTGTAAATTTTGAATGTTTTATGCAGACATTGGTTAGGACCATAGACATGTGATGGTATATGATTAGTTAATTTCTTTAGCGGCAGACATGCTTCTCAACTCATAGTAAATTAAGGTACTTGAATTGCAGAGGGAACAAATTCATGCTTCAGCATTTACGTGTGAAAATATGTGAGACATTTGCAAGTACAGTTGACGATAACCAAAGTTTTGCTTCGTTAAATTCCTTGAGAAGATAACCAAGTATCTAGAAAGACTCTTATTCATGCTACGATAAATCCAAACTTAGATAAGGCTTGATACAGTAGGTTACGACAAAACCTCAGTTGAATTTAGCACACTTCTACTTCTAAAAAATAAAACGTGGAAAGGCATCACAACAGAGGAAGAAATCGCAACTATATCGCTACCTCTAACCCAATCAATTATCTACAACACAAATCACTTTATCAGAGTAAGAAGAGACAATTTGACTTCCCTAGAGAAAAGAATTTAATAATTTAACATACCTCTTTCAAGGGGAAGGGATTCTTTTACTTCAGTATGATCAAATATGAATCAATCTAAAGAATCTAATAAAAACTCGTATTTCCAGGCACTCAACTTATTAATATTCAAATAGAATGGACGAGAATTTAGCGGTCTAGGAAAGGTAAGACAAAGACAACCTTATCAACAACAACCTTATAAAAAAACAACGTTATCAGCAAAAACAATAACAAAGCCTTATCCCATTTCAGTGAGGACAGAGGCAGCGTAGCAGACAACACGATTCACTCAAAGACCAAAATTTTCAGTGATGGTACACACCCCCAACAACATAAGAGTAAAGAAAGTTGTTTCAAATCTGATCTCCAATTCAACAATAACAACGTTCCGTTTTTCTATAATCTTAAGCAACTTTTGATCATATCTGTTGTAAGAAAAGAACCATCCAATAGCGTTAACTTTTTAAATAATAAAATTGAGGAAGAAATAGAAAGATGTGATTGACGGGGGGAAGAAAAATAAAAGTACCACAGATCTTGAGGGGTGCCTCGAGTTCCAAGAGGTTGGGCTGGTTGGAGAAGATATCCCTGGAGACAAGACAAAGCTGCTTGATTTCAGGCTCAGAAAGTTGGACCTGTTTGCCGGGCCTGTTTCTGACTTCGAGCAGCCTATTGATGATACCATCAAGAACCGCACGTTCCATTGGGAGTATGAGGTTTCAAAAGTCAATACAAGAAAGAAAAGAACAAAGTAAAAGGAAAGGAAAAGAGGTAGTAGGTAAGGTAATAACAGGAGTTTGAAGTTGGGAGTAGGTGGTTGTCTATATATTGACAAGGATCATCTTAGCTTTAAGTCAAATTCAAATGAGAAGAAGAGCTCAACCATATTCGTGTTTGTGAGTAGAAGTTCTTAAGAAGGGAGTGGAGGGCGTTGAAAAGTGGAAAGTTTAAGTGAAGAACATATTCGAACGCGTAGAAGAATGAAGTGAAAAGAATAAAGTAGTAGCAAGGTGAGTGCGTTGAGGTCCCAGGAATACAAGAGAAACTATCAAAGTGAGAGTGAGAGACATAAAAATACATGGAAAGATGACGCGGTTTCAATCTGCATACATAGATTTACCAATTGCTTCTGTTTCTACCACTTGTCCTGTTTTTTGCCAAACTAAATAGCCTAATCCATTCGCAATATCTTTCAACACCCACGTCTCACTGCATCATTCGTTCTATCCTAATCAATTTAATTAGGTACTTACTACTACTAATATAATATTTAACTAACTCAATTACTTCTTTCTTAATCCGTCTTAATTATAACAAAAATAACTCTTAAAACATATCAATTCACATACAAAACTAAGTATACATGTGTGACTGAGCAAATTATTCTCTTACCAAGACTCCTACGTGTATCTATATTTATACCCACCTTGAGGATTTAGAAGATATTTACGTAATTCATGTATATAAGTATTTTTTGTTTATTGTATTCAAGTATTGCAGAGTATATATGTTTAAGTTAAATAACAGCAATTTGTATTGTTTTACAATCCAAATGAAAGAGAAGATTGCTTTATCAAAAGAAGAATATCTTAGCTGCCAGGAATCCTAGCCTGGGTTGGGCTGTGGGTCTGGTTTCGGGAATCTTGAACCGGGTTCTGACTCTTTTCAGTTTGTACGTTAGACACGAATTTTTTTAGTATGCCAGAATTAGGTTAGACGAATCAAAGAGAAGATTGGTATAAAGTAAACTTGTAGGAATATTAAGTAAATTGCTATTAAATAATTTTTGGCAAAAGGTGATTTCTATTATAAACTATGAATTTTTGTAATAATGATGATAAAATGGATCAACTCACTCTATTATGCTATTGATCTGGGAAATACAGGAGATGGATTGGTTGCTTAAAACATTTAACCCATTTCATTTTCTTGATACTTGATTCTTACCAATTATAGATATAATTTAAGATTTAAATTAAAGTATTAAAGTAACAAAATTAAGACATGGTAAAAACAAATATCAACTTAATATCCCATTCATCCATAAATTTAAAAAAGGTTGTAGGTATACTCGTCCTATCATCCTCTAACATGTTAAATATGATTGGTCAAAAACAAGCTGAAGAGTTCAAACTGGATTCATAAAATTAAGAGAAAAAAAAAGTTAAAAGAGTTGCTTGGATGATCTAATGTATTTTGTCAGCCTAATTTCCTTTTTGTCTGATTAGGGCTATTTGCGATTAATTTATCTAAAATCCATTGCTCATTTTTTAAGAATTTTTTAGTACCTAATCCTAAACTATCATGTATACTGACACTGTGAATTAATATAATATTTTAAAAAATTTAATTGGTTCACCGTGTATAAACTTATACCAATAATTTATAAAAATTAGGGTATTTATTCTTTTTTTTTTCATCTCGTTATCTAAAACATTATCTTTTTTTTCTTCTTTTTGTTGTAAAAAAAAAGTAATCCTGCTATGCGTTTTCTCATATACTAAGGCGGAAAAATACCACATATGTTTATAATGGCTTTAAAAAATAAATGTCGGTAAATATATTTCAAAATTTTGAAGCACCACTATTGTTTATTATTTTATTTTTTTGACAAATGTTAATTATATTAATTGTTAGTTTTGTTAATGAAATTGAATTTACAATCTTTTTCACTCTCCGTTTCAAAAATTAATTTTATACCTTCTAAATATTAGTGAGGAAGTTAAAAATATAACATCTCTCATTCTTTTTCAACTTTCATCACTGAATCATTCTTATAGCTTTATGACTACTCTTAATAGTGAGATTATTAATTTAATTACAAAAATTTTGTCTAAAAAATTAAAATAGACTGCAGTTCATTCTTGAATAATATCATTCTTAAATAATAGTAAAGTGACACACATTTATATTCAATTAATACATAAATTTTTATATTTAAGAAAAAGAGAATAAAAGATAAAAAATAATATTAAATAAATGTAAAAAATTGACCTGTCAGTATCTTTCTATTTTTGCTCTGAAACTGGTGCACTGTGGTACCACTTCCAATTCAGCTAATCTGCAGAATATGGTGAGTTTAAGAATAATTAACTTTTCTGATATATCTCCTTCAGCCCATAATGCTTCTTGCCAAAAACAATTAATGTGAATTATGGTCTCTCCTCTTAATTAGAATTGACAGAAGCAAACTACAAACAATGCATTGTATTTCTTGAAAGGAGTAAATTTTACTGTGCTGTGGATGTCATCAAACAAAATCCTTTTGAGTACTTAAAATTAGAAGGATTCATGAGAAGCATTGTGTTTCACTCATTGGTAGTATAATGAAAAAAAGGTTTGAAAGGTGCTGCTTCTTCAAGTATGAACGTTCATTTTGTAGATTGTTTGAAAACAGAGCATTCCAAAAAGATTGAAATTACTGGTGTGCCACTACTACATGCGTGATATCCTAAAGTCTCTTCGGATGTGAAAGATGCCAAAAGAACTACGTACTAATTCTACGGCGTTGCTCTTTTGGGTGTTTCATCCTCCACCTCCAAGTATTTCATCCTGCACCTCCAATTTCCGAAAATACCCTTATTTAATTAATAGTTTAAGAGTTTAATATTTTGATTGGTCTGAATTTCTGTGCCAGCATTAAGACCACCTCCATTTTGTCCAATCAGTAAGCATGCATTTTGTTGAACTCTGTAACCCTTGACCCTGCACCCCTTGACTCTACACCCCTACATCACTCCTGCACCCCACTCCTGCACCCCACTCCTGCACCCCACTTCTGCACCCCACTCCTGCACTCTCTCATTTTCAGCATACCACTTCTGCACCCTACTCCTACACTCTCTTATTTCTAGCATAGTGATTCATCTTTATAAACAAACCTTACATCCCTCCATTTTTGAAATGCAACTCGCTTAAGGTTTTCTGAGTGTTGGTTATATATATATTTCCCAAGGATTGTTGAGTGTAAGCTGAATTGTTTCATTTGCAGTGGGGCGGCATCAGCTTCTTCCTATTAGCTATTTTTTAGCGTTAGAGGTTAGTATTTATTTTAAAATTTGTTTGTATCTTCCTTGCATTGGTATAGCTGATGGATGGTTAATATATTTTTTTTTAAATCTGTTTGGATGTTCTTGTTGTTCATTGTATTGATATTAAGAGATAAGAGGTATTTAATTTTAGTTAGAATGTTTCATAAAACGAAAACATGTGCCAATCGGACATGGATATCCGATTAACGTATCATCGGATTTGGATATCCGATGCACAAAATCTCGGATTTGGATTTCCGATNCCCTAACTCTCGGATCTAGATATCCGATATCACATACATTCAGATTTTAAACATTTTCCAGGTTTACATTATATATTTTTATATTACTTTAAATTTTCTTAAAACTTCTTTTTCAATTTTTTTATAATTTTATGTATTAGTTTATAATATATTTTATAATTTGTAATTAATAAAAAATAATTTTATGATTATATTAAAATGAATAAAACTAATTTTGTGTAAAAAAGCTTAAAATGAAATTGTCGGATATGGATTTCCGATAATCATATTTTCGGATATCAA
>NC_028358.1:35183451-35185814 GCF_000741045.1 Vigna radiata var. radiata
TTGAATTAGTTTTTGCATATTGTTTTATTAATATTATTTAAATAGGTTTGTTTTATACAAAAATTTAATAAAACTAGTTAACTACATTTTTATAATTATTAATTTTTNTTAATATAAAAAATGCATTTTAAATATTTAATTTTAATAATCTTTTAGATATAATTTATATGTGATTTTTTATGTTTATGAAATTTTTTAATAATGTTATATAGCTTTAAAAAAGAAAGTAAAAAAGCTTGAGAAAGGAGANGAGAGATGCTGGGTAATGGTGCTGTGAGAGGAAGGATGCTGGGAAAATAATGGTGTTCTGTGAGAGTGCCAATACTCTCTCTCTCAAATTCAATATCATCACACTCTGTCTCTCTCTCTGAAATTCAAACTGTGCACTGGAATCTTTGATCACTTTTAAAGATTAAACAGATTTTAAAAATTAAAATACCTTTTTAATTAGGGTTAAAATTGGAATTTTATTAAAGTTTGGAGGTGCAGGATGAAATGCTTGGAGGTGGAGGATGAAACACCCTGCTCTTTTTCCCAAGATATTTCTAATATAATACTGAATCACGTGAAGAATATATTCTCCAATTATTCTTTTGAAAAATTTATTATCTATTCAATAATATTTTTACTCGTTCAATTTTATAAAATTTAATGGCTTTCAGAACTTATTTAGTGATCTCTCTACAAATTTCATATTTTTTTTTTATAAATTTTAAATAAAGTATATTTTTATCTCATCCTTCTTTCTAGTAATAACATAATATATTATGGGATGAACAAGTCAACGTGCAATGATTGAGTTATAGTATCGCGGAGGTTTCAGTCGAAATGGAACAAGCTTATAGGTTGGGAAAATACTAACAAAAATACTCATCGAAGAAATTAATCAGAAATAAAATTATATTTAATGAATTTTAATTGTGTGTTTCTTCACTCAACATCTTATTAGTGATGTTTTTTAGACTAAAAATACATTTTATTATCTTTTGAAATGTTTTTCTTAAGTTTTTATCTAATGTATTTATTTTAAAAAAAATATAAAGTATTCACCTACTATAATTTACTTAAGGAATGGGAACTTTTAATCGGGGATAAAAGATCTAAAGAACTAAAATTAGAGAATAACGTAATTAGTTTAAAATTTATAGACGAAACTGAACTCAAACCATTTAATTAATTATGTGCGACTTTGCTTTCGAGTATTTATCTTGATTTGATATATGTCGGGTTTTGTAAAAGGCAATCTATCGTTAATTAATTTTTAAGACTTAATCAGGATATAATCTATTATTTTATATTTATTTGGTTTGATTTAGAGATATGTTAGTAATTTTCTTAAGAGTAAATATGGAAAGTAACTCTTGTGTATATGTATAAATTAATACAATGATGACATATATATAATCTGTTTTTATGTTTTATCATGGCATTAAAGTATGAAAATTCAAAGGTAAAAGATTATAAGAAAGTGTAACACTATTTTGTGACACTAATCATTTAATCGAATGACACTAAATTTAGAAAGTATATGACTTAGATTATATTCAACATAGTCTCGTAAAACTTAGCACATTACATAGATAAGTCTAAAGCTAAAAAATATTTTATATAATCTCACTTAAATTGCAACTTAATTAATATTGATTCAAAATTATAAATTTGAATTTTGAATAGTTTTATTAAAATAGATTTAAATTCATATAAATTAAATTTAAGTATTTGCATTTTTTTTGTTGAGAAGGGGTTGGTATTATAAGATTAAGACTGATATGCATAGTTTAAATATTTACGAGTGTAACTATAATTATACATTTTTATAATACTTAAGCGAACTTAAAATTTTAAATTAATTTGTTATATTTAATGATATAAAGCATTACTTTATAAAATATCTATGTTATTCGCGTGGGGAAGTTTTGTGAGGCCGTTATGGATAAAACTTGTTGACCATTTTTGTTTGGTTTGTTTAAGTGTCGGCCATTTCTTCTTGCATTCCATTTTTTATTCATGCACCTCATAAAATGGGGGTGCAGGAAGAAATCTCTTAAGTGGCTTTAGTTTTAATGGATCAGAGTTGGCCCATTATGGTTTTACTGACAGGCCTACTACTAGGGAACTTGGATCCAACTAATTTGTTTTGGGAGTTACTCCCTGTACCTCCCCAATTCCAACCCCCACCCCCCCCAATTTTTTTGGATTTTTTTTTAAATACAAAATTAATCTTTATGTTTTTTTTATTTTTACCGTTTTACACCTATTTACTAAAGTTAACCTACTCTTTTACAGTCTGTCTCAGTCAAAACACACAGACTCAAATTCCTCTCCTTCGTATTCCCACCCCCACCCCCACCAAAGCTTTTGAA
>NC_028358.1:35185914-35201775 GCF_000741045.1 Vigna radiata var. radiata
CCCATTTATACGTTAAAAATATATTTAAAAATAATACATCAAAACATATAAATTCCATTATTAAAATATCTGAAAATTAATATAAAAAGTAAACTAATAAAACAAATCTTAAAAATGGAATGGGGGGGTGGGGGTTAGAATTGGGGAGGTACAGGGAGTAACCCCCATTTGTTTTTGTTAGCGCAACAAGGTTTGTTTATGAATTAATTAAATTATCAAGGGATTTGATTTAGGCGAGTAATTGGCAGTAAATTTTATGTACAAACTAAGTAGTAACTACACTTTCAGGATAATTTTTCAAAGGCACTTTTTTTATCATGTGTCAACACATGATAAGACTCTTTTAAAATATATGATTAGAAATAAAATATTTTTCGCACTAATTAAATAAAGCCTACTGTTTTACAAAATAATAAATTGTTAAAAGAGACAATTTTTTATGCTATTTTACATTGAGGACATGCCTACTTCACTGATTTTGGTTGAAGACACTCACATAAGAACTATAATTATCTCTAAGGGTCTTAATCATGTTCACCAAACCTAAACACGAAATCTACAACGGATCCAGCTGTTCCCCTCTGATTTTCTACAAAATAATTAGGAAAGCAAAGAAGACAGATCACATAAACCTTTTTAGATTTTACAGATAGCACACATTCATTTAAACATCAAATTCAATATTGGGTTTCTTTGTAAATGAAATTACTACATCGCTAATGATAGGAACTAACTTAGTGGATTTTAATTTCGTATATATTTTAGCAATTTTAATAACTCGTCGGTCAGCAACTACAATTGAGAGAAATTAGGCTCTCATATAAGATATTAGGAAAATTTTCAAAAAGACAAAATATAAACAAAATTGAGGGTTTGTTTTATAATTAAAAATTTGCTTATTTTCATTTATACGTAAATTAAATTTGTATCCAAGTCTTGCTGCATGATTGAGTCCATTTGCGTATTATCTTATTGATTGTTAAACTACGTGGTGTTGGATTCCAGGGATTACAAGAAGTAATTGAAAAAGAAATGATAAGTTTTTTGACTTTTGGCTAACAAGCAAGACCTATACCTATACATGCTAAAATTAATTTCAAAGATTAGTTCATATGTCACTTTCTCCGACAAAACATACATGTATGCCAATATCTTATACTTTTTATCACTATGGAATAAAGTATTAAAATGAACTTTTTCAACTCAAATCAAAAACTAATTCCTTCTGGAATGAAATACATTATTAAAGGGAATATAATATAATCTTTCACTAAACTCTTTTTCGTAAGTAATTAATGAATATAAATATCATAATAACACTTTTTTATATTGCTTAATTTTGTTCGTATCAACAGAAATTCTAGCCGAATGTCATTTGTTGCGTAAAGAAGCACTGATAAGTTTATTAGAGTGCATTGAACTATTATAAATTTTAATTAATATTAATTTTTACAAGTAAAAATACTTGTTGTGATTTATTAAAATGTCAATTACGTGTAGGGTGTGATAAATAATAAAAATAAAGGTTAAATTTTATGTAGTAAGTCAGATAAAAAAATACACTGAAGTACTTGGATTCATTTAAAAGTTAATAAAAACCTATATGTAATTCAGTATATATCTAATCAAAATTCATTCAATTTATTCATTAACTTTATTTATACACTGACACCCACCCACCCACACATATAAAATTATATTTGAAAATTGTTAAAAATGTAAAATATATTTAAAAAAAAGGTATAAAAAATTTGGTTGAATTTACTTTGATCCGTTAAGTATTAATAAGGAATCATTAAATTTAAAACAAAATAATGAATCTGTAGCTAAGAAGTAATAACTTTCCTTTAATGTATTTTTTATATTTGAATTAAAAAGCAATATATTTATAAATAGATAACAGAGGAATAAAATATTTTGTGACCCTTAATTGGATTGAAGTAAAAATTTCCTTTCACTAACTATTAGAGACTACTTAAATAAAAACTTTTTGGTAGTACTATTTACAATTTTAGGTAGGCACCAATAATTTGAGCAAGTGGCGGTGGAACTCGCACTTCATGTGTCTCGGAAACTTTTTATCTACCGTGAAAGTAAATAGCGTTTTTTAAGAAAATAATATATAGTAACTTAATTATTTTATACGAAACTATTAATCTCTAGTTAATAATTATATTTGTATACTTTGTTAAATTATGTTCATCATTTCAAAGGAGCAAAAATAAAAAAATATACAACAACTTTGAAAGCTGGAGCTTATCTAGCTAATCGAAATGAAAATATAGAACTACTTCAAAATAAAATATTTTAGTTAGCAAGATATTTGTTTTTGTGCTTGTGTCACATTAACTTATTCTATATAACTAAAACTATTTTTCTTATTATAAACCATAATTAGATATTTATTAGACGAAAAGCACAAGGTAGATTTACTAAAAGAATATTTTCGAAGAAGTTTCTGAAAGGTAAAATATGTATTAAACGAATGCGTGTAGCCCCTATTTTTAGAAGGAAAATTTTCAGCGTTAAAATATTTTCTTTGCATTAAATAAAATAGGAAGAATATAAGAATATGAGGAAAGGTATTGAATTAAATAAAAGCTATTCCAATTTAATTAAACCTCAATTGTTTTGAATGAATTGGATTGATTGATAAACAAGCACAGTAATACTAATGTAAAGATGAGCGTATGATTGGAGTGAACAGGGGTGGTATGATTTCATCAGCTTCTCGTGACTCCTTTTCTTCAATTTTCAAGTTTCACCATACAATATGTTTAACATATAATCCTCATCATTTTTTCTCATCCACACCTTCTGCCCTGTTACTCACGCCTCCACCACCACACATTAACTCATTTTAAACAATAAAATTTACCAACCTTATAATTTATTAGACATCCAAAAATATATACGAGGGAAATTTAAGACAACTTGTGCAAATTATAGGATCCAACTTCCATAGCAGCCTATCGGTTTAGACAAACTATTTATAGTTCACAGTCACTGCTTGAATTTCTGTACTGAAAACTCAGAACATGCTGTTCTCAGTAGACTCCATTAAACCTGAATGGGTGGAAAATCCATTCCTGCCACACTTTTGACTTAAATTCTCATTTAAATATTATTTTGCATATAGTTAATAATAAAATAACAAAAGTTTTATGATCTTGATAGAAAAATTTCTCGAATCTCTCCCTATAAATACTTTTTCTTTGGTACCAGTTTCCACCACAAAATGTTCCACATGACTTCTTTAAACTCACTCGTGTTGCTCCTTCTTGGAGTGGCGTTTCTTACTACCTCAGTGGTGGCTAATTTCAACATACCCATTTATGAGCCTCCCCCAATTTGGATACCACCCATAACCGAACCTCCTCCAACTGAAAAACCACCGCCATTATATAACCACCCGTTCCTTCCTCCACCATTCTTCCATCCTCCGTATGAGAAGCCACCACCGCATGAGAAACCTCCACCAGTGTATCAACCACCTCATGACAAACCACCACCAGTGTATCAACCTCCCTTCGTAAAGCCACCTCCAGTGTATGAACCTCCTCACGTTAAGCCACCACCGGTGTATCAACCCCCTTATGTGAAGCCACCTCCAGTGTATGAGCCTCCTCACGTTAAGCCGCCACCAGTATATCAACCCCCTTATGTGAAGCCACCACCGGTGTACCAACCTCCTTACCAGAAGCCACCACCGGTGTATCAACCTCCTTACGAGAAGCCACCACCGGTGTATAAACCTCCTCATGAGAAACCACCACCGGTGTATAAACCTCCTCACGAGAAGCCACCACCGGTGTATCAACCTCCTCACAAGAAGCCACCACCCGTGTATCAACCTCCCTACGTGAAGCCACCCCCAGTCTATCAACCTCCTCATGTGAAGCCACCACCAATTTATAAACCTCCCTACGTGAAGCCACCACCGGTGTATCAACCTCCTCACGAGAAGCCACCGCCAGTGTATCAGCCTCCTCACGAGAAGCCACCGCCAGTGTATCAACCTCCTCACGTAAAACCACCACCGGTGTATCAACCTCCCTACGTGAAGCCACCTCCAGTGTATGAACCTCCTCATGTGAAGCCACCACCAGTGTATCAACCTCCCTACGTGAAGCCACCACCGGTGTATCAACCTCCTCAGGAGAAGCCACCGCCGGTGTATGAGCCTCCTCACCAAAAGCCACCACCGGTGTATCAACCTCCTTACGTGAAACCACCACCAGTGTATCAGCCTCCCTACGTGAAGCCACCACCAGTGTATCAACCCCCTTATGAGAAACCACCATATGAAAAACCACCACCAGTGTTTGAACCTCCATATGAGAAGCCGCCACCGCTATTTCATCCCCCTTATGTGAAACCACCACCAGTGTTAGAACCTCCATACACGCCACCGGGTTGCAGTCCCCCACCTTACGGTCACTTTCCACCATCAAAGAAAACCTAATAACAAGTGGCGGCGGTGACGTGCTTTAGAGGGGTCTTTTGTCAGATAAAGTTTTGTTTTGTTTGGTTTGGGTACTACTTTTAAGATTTCAACTTCACTCCACTCCTCCTGCATGCAATTGTTCTTAAAAATAAAGGCTGTATCTGCACAATAACTTCAATTTCCCTCTCAACAAACATGTTTTAAAGTCTTTTATTAGTCACTTTATCTATGGCTCAAATTAGCTTTTCTTCTGCTGTTAAATCGTCTGCCTTAAATCTATTTGATTTGAGTGTATTATTCACACGATGACTTGGCACGTGCAACTTCATCCAATGAAGTCAAGGTTATTTTGCAAGCATGAAAGTTTTCATCCAATTAACTATACCTCACAAACTTGGAGGAAAATTTATAAAAGTGATGTAATTTATTTTTTTTCAGTTTTATTACGCATTTTTTGAGTTGTGTTTAAATCACATAACTTTATTTTAGAAAGGAATTATATTTAGATAACACGATTTTGGAACTTTTTTAAGTGAACTCGCATTTCATCTGTTAGAAAAATTACATAGCCTAAACATAACTTTATTTAATTATTTTTATTTATAATAAAGTTGTTCAATTTAACAGATATTAATCTGAATTTGTGTTTGACGATCACGACTTTAATGATTTAAACAAAATCATGATCCTCATACAAGATTTTAATATAACATATATTGAATTGAAGTTGTGTATTTTCTGCATACATTTACTATAAATAAAAATATTAAATAAAATTATGTTTGCTCAACACGATTTTTTTAAAATAACATTAAAATTGTCGTGTTTGATTATAATTTAACTCAAAAGGTCTCAGTCATATTACCTAAATATAATTTCGTTAAAATAAAATCATATCAGGCAAATACAACTTATTCATATCAATAATTTTTAAAACTAATATTGATTTCGATAAATTTTAAAAAAAGTATAAATTCTAAACATATCCTTGGAAGCATGTTGAAGAAGCTGGAACACAAACTATGTGCCCTGCTCTCATGGCCTTTTATTAGGGATTTGCAAATCAAACCTACTCCATGCACGGTTTTCTTCCATACTTTTCTCTTTTATTTTGTAATTCATGTATTCTATCAATTTCTGTCATAACTTTTCATTGCTTCTACCCATAAAAGTGCTACAATAAATGCCTGACCCACATTTTATTACCAGACAAGTGGAAGGAGGTGTCTTCCTCATATTTATTTTTGGCATAATTATAAGTTTCGAATAATTGTTTGGTTTGTTGAATTTTGTTTTCTATTTGTTTTTATTTACTTTAGTTTTTTTTTAAACGGTTTAATTTAGTATTTTTTTTATGAAGTTGATGTTAATATCGTGGTTGAATATATTATGTGTCCATTTTTAAAATTTTAATTTAATTTTTATTTAGTTTTAAAATTTTGTTAAAATAAAGTTTAATTATTTAGAACATCCCTGTCTATGTGGGGTTTTCTCAATTAGATCCTAGTATTGTAAAATCTCTCAATTAGGTATCTGAATGTGAAAAATTGTATCAATTTAGGGTTTGCTAAGTGGACGTTAAAAAATGTTATACGTGAGGAGTGATATTACCAAGTTTTATTGACGTGGCACACATTGCTCGCTGAGCTGACTTACAGAGAGGGAGACAATGTTTTCCTTTCTCTCCTATGCTCTAGTTCGTCCTGCAAGGAGAAGAGGGCTTCTACGTTTCGTGCTGGGACAAATGGCGATGACGATGATAGCGTGGAGAGAGCGCGACCCGACAATGTCTTCATATTCTCCTGATAGATCTTGATGGTGCGTTGTTCGTTCCTTTCTTTCTCCTTTTCCCTTCCTGGGTTCTATTTGGGGTTTCCTCACAGGGAAGGACAGACGAGTTTCAAGCGGCTCGTCCTCCAACGTTTTCGCGGTGAAGGGAGAATGTGTTTGGGCTTGCGATCTGGGGGTTGCTTTTGCTTTCTTTTTTGTATATTGGAACGTGAATTGGAGTTCTTCTTTTGCAACATTGGGGTTAAGGTTTTTGAAATTGTGAATTTTGGGTTTTGGTTTTGTCGGTTTTATGATTTTAGGAGATTCAAAATTGGAATCTGAGTTTGAGTTATGGGAATTTCTTGTGTTCTTGATGTTTCGTTTTAAGTTCTTCCTTTTTGCATTGTCTTTTTTTTTTTTTGCATTAAGGGTCCTTTCTCGTCGTTCTGAGTTTCCGTGGTGGTTGAAGATGGTTGTTCTGGGTTCCTGCAGTGGTTGATGATGGTTGTGCGAGTGGCATTGATGGGTGCGGCCACGCCACTCCCTTTCTTCTAATATATGTTTTCACTCAATTAAAACACAACGTTCTCATTTGTTAATTTTTTTTATTAATTTTTTTTATTTAAACATTGTGTTTTTAATTTATAAATCAAACAAATCAAACTCAGTTAAACATACAATGTTATGTCAGTGATGTCACCCTGTCACACGTAATATTTTTTTTAACGTCATCTGCCTAAATTAATGACAAACCATAAATTGATTTTTTTTTTTTCACATTCAGAGACTTGAAAAATCTTATAATACCAAGACGTAATAAAAAATACTCTACATAAGTAAGGATTTTCTAAACGTGAAACCTCAAAATAATATAAACTCACATAGTCGTACGACTTGATACTGACAATGGCAGTGTTACCTGTAAGTGAATTTATAATGTGCTATTGTACATCCTATTTTCTGAGCGATGTGTTTATATTCACCATGATTGTTGAATCTGGCATTCAATTCTTTGCTTTATTTTTCGTAATTCACTTTGTTTTCTCCCTTTTCTATTTTGGCCTTATTTGGTAACAAAAACGAGGTGACATTTTATTATTTCTATGATCATGCACGCAGGTTTTTACAAAAATCTTATAACCTTGAACTGTTTGGATGTCCTATATTAAAATATTTCATTCGAAATATATTTTTAATAAAGATATAATTAATTACAAATTTTAACTTTCTTTTATATATTTTTGAAACTTATAATATTTTTATATTAATGATATTTTCATCATATAATATTAATTTTAAAAAACTATTAATTATCATATAAATATGGGACTCACTTTATAATTAAAACTTTTGTAATAATTTTGAAGATTACTGGTTGTAATTATTTGTTTGATAATTAAAATGTTTATTTAAATAAAATCTTAAAATATTAAAATTTGAAAATTAAAAAGATTGATCAATTAGAAGTTTCTTTAATTATCATAAATCAAAATATTATAATGTTTATGGTCTCAATTGACATAATTTCAAAGGGATATTCTATACATTATCAACGCTTTTCAAACTCAAAAATCTTTTGGCGCGTTCAATTGAATTACAGCTAGATGAGATATTTGATCATGGTTTTTTTATTTTTCCAATAGACTTCCTTAATTATTTTTGTCCTCATTCTTGAAGGTGTCAAAACTATTTCACTCCAAAGGAAGCTAGGTTCGATTCTGATGTTTGGTTTCTTCTAAAGATGGTTGATGAAATCAACTTTCAATGTTCAAATTGACCAACCTTTTCACGTATTTGAAATCTCGATGATGCACTACCAAGTCTTCATCACCATTCTTCTATCCTATAAGCTACAATATATTTGGAAAGTTATTTTCATGACATTCGACACAATGAAATCAAATTCTCATAATGTAAAATTCCTAAAATTTATCTTTGGTGGATAATAAAAAAAAAATTGTAAATGCATGAGTAAATATTTGATGAAATTTTAGTTGTGATCATTCCTAACTGTTTTTCTTGTCACAATAGCTCTCCTCACAAAATTTCAACGTAAAACATTGATTGTCAATTTTACAAAACCTATTAATTAATTAATAACTTGGTAAGCATGTATACATAATGGTTCTAATAATAACTATCCTGTATAGCTATCAGAGTGCGTGGTACTCTGGTAGAAGTTCCCATAACGGTGTTCATGGTATTTATTTGCTTCCAATATTTTTCATTGACAGACCATCTTCATTTACCTTATATCATATTCTCATTCTATATTTACATTTATGAACACTTTGTTAACCTTGGAAAGATAATCAAGATGATACAAATAATCCATCCGGAGTTGCGCTGGTAGTTATGAGCGTTAAGATGTAAGTTGTTCAAATCTTCTAATAAATTGTTTGATTGAAATCATAATTGATAAATAAGTATATTTTCATAAACTAACAATATAAGAAGATTTTTAAAATATTCTACAAGAATACTTTAACTAGTGAATTTTACTTTTAATTTGTTTAAATAGCTTGTTAATCAATATTTGATTTATGATAAATATTTCGTATGTTAAAAATATTTTTAACATGTTAAAATGTCTAATAAGCTTATAGGATATGTACGGTTAACAGTTTAATTGACTAAAATAATTGTCAAACAACTAGTTTCATGAATTAAGTAAAATTAATTGATTATTTGATACTCTTAATCGATTAAACTTACCAAAATTTATGTCTATAAAATAACATTATACTAACATGAACAAACATACTTTTGAAAGTAAGTTTTGTAAAACTTATTCAAGTTGGATTGAGTGTTATATTATGTGAAGTGAACATATCTTGATAACATTTATGGAAATTGAGCTCGGTAAAAGACAATTTAATAGGTCTAGCAAATAAGTTATGGGGTTTAGTTATTCTTTAACTTTTTCTTGGTAGTTCTTGTTAATCCAATACATTTCCAAAGGTGTGCAATAGCGTTTAACATGTTTGTGTAGACTTCTCATAGGTTTCGACAAGGGAGATTGTGATATTTGATTTTGTTTGCATAATAACTTTGTAATATCTTTATTTAGTGGAATACTTTGCTCAGGTTTGCAAAGTAGAACTTGATGCAGCTCTTAAAGAGTCAACAAGTATAAATTTAGCTCTTGTTCTTGTTTTTTTTTTTAAGTTAACATAATTTAAAACTTTGTAAAATTTAGTATAATTGGTCTTTTTTTTCATCTTAACGTCTTGCTCAAGAACTTAATTTGAAATTAGCACGTTTTTGTATGGAACTGAGTTGTTCTACAAGATACGGTATGTTTTTGCTCCTTTGCTTGAGATATTCCTTGCTATATTGTCCAAAATATTCCCTACCCCTTGTTTGAACCAATTCGAAGGTGTGGGTATCTATAAGTACTTCAAAGCTCAAATCAGTAGAGGTAAATTATATGATAACATTAGTAAGAATATATATTTCAAAGATATTTTTTATTTGGAGAATAAGCTACCTTTATATACCTAACTCTTATAGATTATTTTTAGTAACATATGCTAATGAATGTCCTGTTGTAACCTTCTTAACGATATATGGATTAATTATTGTATTATCAATGTTAATATGATCTTTACTTGCATAAGATCTCATGTAGTTCGTGAGATGTTCTGGTCATATAGCCTTTAACCGAGATGTTCTTATCATATGATCATCGGCCTCACATTCTGAACTTAGTCGAAATGTTTAACTTAATCAAGACCTTTTTAGCTCACGTAACAATTAATAACTTTATGAAGAATGTTAACATGATGTATCTATTATATTAGTTTTACTCAATTTGATATATTGTTCAAATTATTAATTGGGTAAAACAAATTTCAAAAATAAATGTATGTTTACATTTAATCTCATTTACTTTGTCAAAAATAAAAGCAATAAAATTATTTTTTAAAATTCCTTTTAAGAAATAAAAAGTCTTTTAGTTCAATGCAACCCTCTTAGTTATATCTTTTCAAAACATTTCTTGCCATAGAAATAGTCTATTCTACAAACATAGAACTCTCAAAGTAATCTGGCCCAACCCAACCCAATCCACCATAGGTTGGTCATTTAGTAAGCCAACCCAACCCGGCTGATTTATTAGCGAGCTGAAAAAATTTGAACCCGACCCGACCCACCACGGGTTGGTGGGTTAAACGGGTTAGCTCATTGGCTCACTTAACTTTTTTTTCACCATCTTCTTTTGAGATTCTTATAACATGTTACTTTGATCGATCAAATTCAAACAGTAATAATTGGACTAATTGATATAAAAGAAAATGAAACAAAAGAACTTTATTGTTATATATTCTAAGCTATCAAGTATAAAATTTGTCAATTTAGTTTAATGAGACATACACAACCGTTTGACCAAGAAACTACATATAGCTATTAATAAAAATATATAGCAGAGGGGAACATTTGGATAGACAACAACACAACGTAACACGAAAAGCTCTACTGCGAAGTAAAGGTTGTGTGTTTTGAATAATTAATTTAATTAATTTGATTTCAATAAAAAAAGTAAGTGGATTGGTGATTTAGCCCGACTCACCATGAGTTCAATCCGGGTGAGTCGGGTTCTTAGTGAGCCGGGTCAAAATTGGTTCACATAAAAAATTTTAAATTTTTTTTCAATCCAACTCAACTCAAACCCGTGATGAGCCGGATTGACTCACGGGTTCCAACCCATTTTGACGGTACTACACAAATAATTTCCATAAGAAAATCATTCATAATCACATCTTAACCCTCATTAACCACGGTTCAGATTTTGATAAATATAAAACTATTATTAATTATAAATAAGTAATAAGAATCTAAAATATCTCACCTTTTTCGGAAATAGCTAAATTAAAAAAAAAAAAAAAACTCACTGAACATGAAATATTTTAAAACCTATTTTAGAATTTCAGACGTGCACATACAATACTGACAAGTTTAAAAGAAAAGTATAATAATAACATGAAAGTGTTCACGTAGAAACATATTGTTTCAACACTTCGGAGCTTGTCATCATAGTGACTTGGGGAACTGAGGCCCTTATGACATCACTTGCTTTAAAAGCATATGCCTCAACTATCATAACATTCATAGCTATTTTTTATCAAAATACTTTGCAAACCCATTATATAAGTATAAACAATCTTACGAAAATTTATAAAGTAAGTTGTAACAAAGAATTCGTTTCATAATTGAATAATAAATTCTATTTACAATTGTATAATTCTCACATGTCCTCATAACTACCGGATTTTATTATACTTTAACAAAAGAGGCATTATATGCCTAAAGAAATGTATTAAACAATACAACTTTTTATTTTATATGTTATGGATGGGCTTATTGGATTAATGGATAAAAACTGGAGGGGTGCAGAAAGCAACTACCTTAGTGGATTTTATTTACAATGTTGTGATTCTAGTCTGCGTTTATGCTATATTATAACAAAAGAAAAAATATATTTTGAGACACTTCTAATATTCATGTGACATATTATTTTTTATTCTTTCATTATAAAAACCATTTTAAATAAATATAAGTTTGTCTTCTTTTATCATTGCCCATAACAAAATAGGCACTGTATGTCTAAAAAAAGCATTTGGAATATAACTATTTATTTTCTATGCTAGATGAGGTGGTTGCATCATCATTTTATTGTTATTCTTATACATTTTTTTTTTATTTTACACCAAAATACATACACACACACACACACACACACACACATATATATATATATATATATATATATATATATATATATATATATATATATATATAATAAAACAATCAACATAGAACTACATCTTGATAATATTGTAAGACTAGAATAGGTTGACTGTAATTCCTTATGTATGGCTTTAAGGACCGTATTTTTCCAGCATTCTCCAACTTCCATAAGTACTAAACTCCTTTTAGTTAAGCTTACGGGTATAATTTCTCAACCACTATATATTGTTTTCGTTAGAAGAGAAATATTTTCTTAAAATTTAAAAAACTTTTAGCTTATGAGCTATTTAAAAATAATATAAGGATGTAAGAAAATAAAATGTTACCTTGTATTTTGAGATAAACACTCTAAAATGTATTTTTTGAATATATTATTTAGTGTAATTTGAAAAAATATTTCAGAATGTATGTTCCGAATCATTTTAAATACATTCTCAATTTCACAAACCAAGATGTACTTTTTTAATATGTTCTGAAATGTATATTTTGGAACGTATTTTTGGATACAAAAATAATTTTCTAATTACACACTCTAAAATACATTATAAAATGGAGGTGCAAAGGTAGTTTTTATCATTTTATATAATTTTAATGAACGTTAATTTGGGGTTTGAGTTTTATGGGGTGCATGAAGAAAAAAAGGAACGTCTAGCAAACAGCCTGAAAACTATTGTTTTGAGTTGGGTCTCTTTCTTTTCTCTGAGAGAAAAGGAAACACTGTATAATGGGTTAAACTCGGGAGGGTGATTTAAAGAAGATCTTCAAAAGTATCTTACACGAAAGTGTGAAGTCAGGTTTTAAGTTTGGTGGATGGTGAAGGATAAGCTTGGAAATTCCGTAATTTGGACCCGAACAAAGTTTAAAACTAAGGTAAAACCTTTTTTCTACAAAAATTACGACAAAATGTGTGGTTGGGATCTCATGGTGTTTTATTTTGTTCAACAGAAACGACAAATTTCATTTGACCTACCTAAAAGTTTGGTTGGGATTTAAGACCAAGAAGTTAAGGTAATCATGATTCATGAAACAATTAACACTTGATTACGAGTGTATTTTATTATTGTGTGATGGGTTCGTAAAAGTTTCCTTACTCGTTCAACAGGTTATAATGTGTTTGTCTTTTAACCTGGTCGTGACCAGGTTCAGTTAACCCAATGAGAGTGGAACCCACATCATATCAAAGCAAAATCATTTCTTTTTATTTTTCACTGTATTATTATCTAAAGCAATCCCAAACACATTACGTTCTTATTTGGACTTATTATATATATACATATCTTTGTACAACTTGATAATTGACCATCAAACTTATTGGCTGTTGTCATTCATCACGTGACAATATCTTAGGCATTCATCAGTTAATGCAACTACTCTAACTACACCAACTAGTCAAATACAAATATTAATAACTACAATTTATTCACTCACACCTTAATAATAAATAATATCATTTGAATTATACACATAAAACTAACTGTTTAACCCTACTTTGTAAATCTATACAACTTTTCTTTTTGTCATGTAAATTTTTTTTAACGTACCTTATTTAATTAGTAGTAAATTATGTAATAAAATAAATAATTTTCTAATGAAATGCATTAGAAGAAACAGACTAATAATAATGTTTAACATGATTTGGAAATCTTTGAAGGGATGTTAATTAATTGCTTTCGGTCGTACTTTTTGACATATAATCGTTAACAGTTAAGAAATCTGATGACGGGACCACCTATTAATTTCTCTCAGGAAGCTTCGTCTTAGCAAAAATAGAAAATAAAGAAAATCCTATTTCAGATCATAGCTTCTAATAAAAACGAATACTATAATTATGTTAGCTCTCAAACTTCTTAATTGAGGTGGCTTGTTTTGTTTGGCTCACTGGATGCCTTTCTTATATGAAGTCAATCCTGTTCATGTGAATTACGAGACAACATAAGTGTAATGATTTCATAAGATTTAATATCTCTTTGTTACCCTAACCTTTTTTTTTTTTTTTTTTTCAGTCTCTAAATAAAACTGGTTTCTCTTACGTACTCATTTTACTTTTTTGTATTTGGTTAAATATATTTATAGTTTATAAATTTAATAGATATAAAATAGGAATTTATATATGATTCAAATTTTTATATATTTTCATTCTTATACTTTGAAAATTGATATAAATTTTATATTTCAATTAGAAAGTGTTAAACGGTGTAACTACTTAAAATACCAATTTAAAATATTTTGACAAAAAGAAAATTAATGAAATTGAACTAAAAGAATTATATCTATTTATTTTTTAAATTTGAAGATCAAACTATATCAAAATTTAGAACGTAAATTAATTTTAATTATATATAAAAATATACAAATTAAAAACATATTTGACATTTTTATATAATTAATTTTAAACGTCAACTACATTATATAATATGGTAAATTTTCAAGCACTTTTAAACATAATTTTTTGTCAATGCAAAATTATCAAACAAAATTATTTCTGCCATACTAAATAGTTTGATAACATTTAAAAGTTGAGGTAAAAAATAATTTAAAAACTCTTCTCCTTCCACTTTTAGAGATATCTTTTAAAAAAAGTTATGACGGAGCATAAACATGTAAGCAGAACATAACTCGAGTGAGTGGTGATTGATCCTATAATAATGTCATTAGACAGATTTGGGATCAAAACATTGGCGTCTACAGTGGAACCAATAACAAAATTTTAAGACGAACCATCATTCTCTTAAACCCTCAAATAGGGATGAACAATAGTTTCCTTTAGACCTCAACTATGGAACTTATGTTCCTACCACGACGAATAGTCTCACATTTCTTGTGAGTAAAGGTCAAAGGTAGTTTAAATACTTCTTCCACCCTTCAAGGCACCATTTAAACACAAAATTGTGATGGGGTACATGCTCTAAAGCAGACAATACCTTAGATGAGGGATGATTGACCCAAACGAAATCACTAGGTGGACTTGGAGTCAAAATGTTAGCACCCACCATATGGTTGATAACGAGGTTCTAAGAAGAATCATCATTTCCTTTTAAGCGCAAAAAATGTGTTGATCCCAAGTCCACTAAGGGATATCGTTAAGGTTAATCACCCATCACTTGAAGTATTATCCGCTTTAAAACATGTGTTTTATTATAATTTTGTCCTTAAAAAGTGTTTCAGAATATGAAAGAAGAATAAATTATTTAAACTGATTTGACTTGTAATATCAAAACAAATACTTTAAAATTTGAAAAAGAAAAAATAAGCAACTAACCATTTAAATAGATAAGACTCCTACATAAATCAATAATTTTAAGGATTTAGCTTAGTATCATTTTATTTATATTTGTGTATCTATATAATGATAGAGTAAGATAAAAATGATTTTATAAAGAGAGTAGATAGAAAAAAGTGGGTAGTTGAATGACGTTTAGGTGGATTTTTTGTTAAAAACTTAGGGTGTGTTCGTTTGGTAGGATTTGGGGGAGATGATGTGGGGGAGATGATTTGAATGGATTTGAGTGAATTTGAGGGTAATCTTTTTGTTGTTTTTTTAAGTGGATTTGTGGGTAATTGAGAGTGGACTTGAGGGTAAAGTTTGTGAGAATTAGTGTAAGATTTGATTGATATGACAGATTTAAAAAATTAGTTTAATTGATAGAAATTGAAGATTACCAAAATACCCCTAGCTATTAAAGTAATATAAAATGTTATTTTTTTAATGTTATATTTAATGGTAAAAATGTTTATAAAAAGTAAAAAAATAACATTAATTATTAAAATTAATTTTAAAAATGTAAAAAAATTATAATTTAATAAATGAAATTATTTTAAATTTAATATTTTTTGTAATATAATTTAATAATAAGTATTTGATAATTATATTATTATTATTATTATTATTATTATTA
>NC_028358.1:35202035-35211906 GCF_000741045.1 Vigna radiata var. radiata
TTAGCCTTTTGTAGATCTAATTAATTGTCAGAAATTCGAAAAAATATGGGGTGCAATGAAGAAACTGGGAGATTGAGAGGGAGTTCATTAGAAGATGTAGATCAGTAGAGGAAGATGACTGAGAAGGAGTGGAAGAGACATGGGTTCGCCAGGGTCATAGAAATTTCGTAAAGATTGAGGGTAAAAATGATATTTCACAGTGAATCAGCCCAAATCTTCGCAGATCAGCGGGATACAAAATATTCCCATATCTCGCAAATCATCGCAAACCGTTCTTCGCAAATCCTTTCATGTGAACACGTTTTAATCGCAAATCATCTCTCGCAAATCTTCGTCTACAGTAATTTCCTCACAAGCGAACAGAGCATTAAAGGTCTTATTTACTTGAATGGATTTGGGAGAGAGTAATTGAGAGGACTTGATGATAAATTTTTTTGTTGTTTATTTGAATAGATTTGGAGGTAAGTGAGAGTGAATTTGGAAGTAAATTTTTTTAATCTGTCACATAAATTAAATCCTACACTAATTCTCACAAATTTTACTTCTAAATCTACTCTCACTTATTTCCAAATTTATTCAAATAAACAACAACAAAAATTACCTCCAAATCCTCTTAATTACTCTCCCCTAAATCTACTCAAATAAACAAAACCAAAGTGTCGGATGAGGGTATGTGAAACCTAAGGTAAAAATAGAACACTATAAAAGAAAAAGTGTGTCTTCTTTACCAAAAACAGAACCTTATCTTTGGCAGGAAGTAATTTCTTTTTTTCCTCCTTCCTCCTTTTGCAGCTACCTAAGAAAAAAACTCAACTCCTTTCTACTTCTAAATAGTTGCTTCTCAATAGTACTATGTAGTTAAAATATAAAGTGGAACAAGGGCAAGTCATCTTCAACTTCCTTCCTTTGAATACCAATTTCCCTCGTCAAAAGGAAACATGCAGAAAGATCAATGAAGATTACGTTACATATATTTCTTCTTGTCCAAATACAAATTGTAATACCGGCTATATTTTCTCCTATTACATGCTCGTCATTTCTCTCAGTAATTCATCCTCAACCTTTGAATTCTTATATATTTAAATCACTTCAGGAAAAGGGGTTATTTATCGTTTTAAATTTAAGTTTTCTAGGTTGAAAGATATATGGGTTGACTTTGGGAAATTATAAACTTGAGATTAAATATATAAAAATTTAGGTTTTCGGAAAATTAAGGAAATTGACTATTTTTGATTGGTTTGAAAACTTGGAAAAATACTCATGTAGCACGGTTTTCGTTTGTGTATGTTTGCTTTGATCAACTTATTATATTATATGATATGGAATGGATGATTTAAAACTAATGAGATTATATATATATATATATATATATATATATATATATATATATATATATATATATATATATATATATATATATATATATATATATATAGAGAGAGAGAGAGAGAGAGAGAGAGAGAGAGAGAGAGAGAGATACTAAATTTAACATTTGTTGGGCTTTTTGGAATGGTTTTTCTATTCTCTTAACACAATTTTGAATTTTGAAATTTATGCATAATATACTAAATTGATCTTCGCGGAGTGGATTTGAGACAAGATTTTCGTTGAGATTTTATCTGATTAAACAAAATTTCTCTATGGCAGATAAGAAATATTTGCAGTTGACGGATTGGGTATTGAAAAATTGCTTTTTACTTGTCAAATTTTAAGAAATTTTAATTTCGCTTATTCGAGTATTAAAAGAATTAATATTTTATTATGTGCCTATACTTTTTTAAGTGACTTAATTTTTTGTTTGAATGTGATTAAAAAATTACGAGTACATTTTGAATATTTTATTTAGTATCTGTGATATTGGATATTTTATAAAGGGTGACGTTATTAGCATGTAAATTAATAGTTTAAGATACTAAGATATATTTAGCAGTAGAAAAAAAAAATGAATAAAGCAAAGCAATGGGACGTGATTATAATAATATTGAGAGAAGTCATAAGATTGAAGATGTTGGTCTAAGTGTCCAACCAGTTCTGTTAGACCACAATTGGAAGAAGCTTCTTTTGCTTCAAAGTTGGACTCAAACAGTTAAAGAGGAAAAAAAAACTGTTTTGCGGTTCTCTTCTCTCCAACAGATTTGACAAATTTCTAGAAACCCCCACCAACTCACCCTATTTCCTTGTTTCTTCCTTTACCATAAAACATTGGCCTCTAAGTGCTAATCCATTTTATCTTGTTATTTTTTATTCCTTTTGGAACAAAAAAAATTTCGTATTTCATCGATGTGCTGTCTCAAAGTCTATGTTTCGTAGATGCGGTTGTGGTCACAGGACAAAATTAGCCTAACCTGCTGCCAAACTATAGCCTTGCCACTTGTTTTGAACACAATCAAATACGAAACTTTGAAAACTAATGCATCATTTTTCCATTTACAGAAAACAACTCTCTCCCTTGTCATGCACCACGTTAATAATCCCATGACATGACACCTTAATCAGACTAGATCTACCTTCATTTTCAACCCTACTTCTTAAAATTATATTTTCACCCTGATAAACCTCTTTTTCTTTTGTGATGCTATTAATTATGTGACAATATATGTTTGGCAAAACTGAGAAAATTTTCAAACACACTTCAAGACAAAAGGGAAGAGGTTGGCAAAATGGATAAGAAACCGGTTGTAATTTGTTTGTGTAAGCGGTGCGCCCACACGTGCCGCCTTCCCCGCGCTAAACTCGACCATGCATGTTGACTTATAGTCCGATAAAGCTAAAACAACAGTCCCAGTCACCTCAATAAATATCGACAATCTGACATAAATGGTGCCCCACATAGATTAATGCATTCCTTATCGTCTAAACTTTACAAAAAAACAAGAAAATTCTCCAATTCTAGGAAAACAAAAACTAAAAAAAAAACCATCAAGAGAGAAAAAGATACAGATTCAGAAGATGTTGAAATCTGTCATCCAAACATGACACAGGCATCTCGGCCACACAAGAACCAAAGAACATAGAAGAAAAAGCCTAAGTAGAAACTATGCATCATGAATATTTATAAGGTTGTAAAAAAACGTTGCGGTGATTGTTGCTTGAGCCGCAGCGTGAAGGCTTTTGAGGTTTGGATTGCAATTGAGGAATGAATGAATCAGAAGGAGGAGGGAATACGATCAGAGGACATCAACAACTGTTCCAAGTAGTCAGGACCAAGGTCTTCAAACACGACCGCATTGTCTACGCTACTCTGTTTGTTGTTTTTCTTCACACCAATTTTCCTCCGCAACGAGTGTTTCCTCTTGAGAGCGACAACAGGGGAGCACCCTTCTTCATTGCTGTCCACCGTGTAGTTCATCTCCCTCAGCGATTCTCTAACGATATCAACGGGGAAGTTCAGAATTGCGGCGGGGCCACGCATGGAAAACGCTGCTTGGTCGTAAGCCAAAGCCGCGGCTTCCGCGCTGTCGAATGTCCCAAGCCACACCCTCATCCCATGCCGTGTGGAGTCCCTAATCTCCGCCGCAAACTTCCCCCACGGGCGCCGCCGCACTCCGCGGTAGGACTTCTCCTTTTGCACCGCCTCACTCTCCTCAGAGCCCGCTCGGTCGGCCGTGCGCTCGACTGTGGTGGCGCCGGTGATCATGCCGTAGAGGAGCATCTCCTCCGGGTCGTTCTCGTTGAAGGGGAGGTAGCCCTCCCATGAGAAGGCCTCCGGAGAGGAAGATTCGGAGGAGAAATCGGAAGAGGGTGAATTGAAGAAGGAGGTGGAATCCATATCCATGTTCAGAAAAGAAACAAGAGTGAAGAGTGAAAAAGGAGAAGTAAGGTGTTGAGTTGCTCTGTTTTTCTCGTCTCTTCTGCTCCCACCACCTCATTTTATACCCGGTTTTGCCCATGGTAAAATGGTAAAAGACGCCGCTAAAGCGAATCGGATAATCAAACACTGGGTGAAATAGGGGAAAAACGCAAAACCATACCAAATTTATACATAATAATAGTCTTTTTAACAAGACAACTTTGTTTTTCTCTCTGTTTCAAGTACCTACAATAGCAATTCCATGTCCTTTCCTCTTAATAAATAACACTCAGGTACCATTATTATATTTTTTAAATATTACTAATAATATTATTAATGAACCACTACATCGCCCAATAAATTTCTTTAACTGATATACAGTTATAGATTCATTTTTATCTTCACATCTTAATGATTAATCTATGGAATCCTTTACATGATTATTGGACTCTAGTGTACTTAATTAATCATTCAAATTATTTTATTGAACTGGACACATTAAAAAATTAAATTTATCTTGATGTTAATATTAATTTTTTTTTATTATACTTCTTTTTTCTAGTTATCGATAGTTAATTTTGTTAAATATTTTTAATTTGATGATTAAACATTTTATTTTGGTTCATGAGGTATTTCAATTCAGTTGTTTGACAGATCTATATTTGGTATGTACGGAGCTATAATTTTAATTTTAAACTACGTAAAATCAAATATTATAGTTAAGCTGTATTATACAAAAATACCAAAAAGTATGTTTATATAGTGTTGAGTGGACCAAATAGTTAAGCTGTACGATAAAAAAGAAATTTGAGTGGACCAACCTCGTCAAAGGACGAGGACACCTCGGTAATCTCCGGATGATGGATTCCTCGTTTATACGTATTCCACTGACAAATTAAGTAATTATATGAATAAAGATCACCCGTTTACACTTTTGAATCTATCAAAATCCATCACTCAACTAATTAAAATAAAGGTGGTACTTGCATGTAATTAACTTTATAAGGATAAAATTAGAAATCCTATAAAATGAAAAAAAACATGTAAAGTAATTTTAATTTTATTATGACTAATGTGTTTTTTGTAAAAGATTCGATAACCACATCAACTTATTGTTAAAAAATCGTAATTAAAATAAAAATTCATACATTTTTCTAAGTAGAAACAAGATTGGTATGATTTAATAAAGATTGTTTAATAATGAAAAATGGTTCAATGTTAAGTTAAAAATAATTTAATTGATATTTATGAGCAGAACATAAAGTTTTTCGATGCAGCATTGTCTTTATGAAAAAAAAAAAAGCTAAAAAATGACGTAGTTGGGATGATATAGTGTTCGAAGTGGGACCCGCAGAGGGGGATTGATAAGCACACGTGGGTCAATTAAGTGGATGTGGATGGCGGCCAGGTCAGAAATGCATTCTCATGGTCGTGGCTGACCTCATATTATGACGCCATTTTCTCTAAATAATTTATCAAACATTTTAACAATAATTATAGAATACTGTTATTGTTTTGTATGCATATAATAGATTACGTTGAAAACATAGACCTATATATCTAAATGAGTGGAGATGAATGTAAATAATGAAAATAAATTAAAGAAAACGTTAAAATAATTTAACAAAAACAGTTTAAAAAGATACGTGATGGAAAACATATGAAAAATAATTATATTTAAAAAAAAATCTATGATTAAAAGAAAAGATTATCAGAACAATATTTTAAACCAGTGGGGAAGAAAATCATGTAAATAAGAGAAAAGTATAAGGCACATATTTGAATGAGCCACAGAAAACTATGGAATCAGATGAAAATTCGTAGAAAAAAATGTAAATAGATGAAAAGGTTGATAAAAAAATGACTATTAATTTTGAATAGTAAAAATGAACTTATTTATGATATACCAGCAACCAACGGACAGTAAATATAGTGTTACGTTCCCATGTGGGACAATTGGTTTTTTCACCCCAATAGGTAAATTTGTTTACTATATTACCAAAATGGACAAAATCAACGTCAAAGAGAAATCATGGGGGCCAAAATGACTTCTAATGAAAAAGTCATACCCCCTGCACGACTTCACACGGTTCATTTGACCAGTGTTGAAGTCGTGCACCCCAAAAACGACTTTAAGGCGTGGTAATCGATTACAAGAAGCTTGTAATCGATTACCAAGCCAATTTTGACAAAAAAAAAAATAAAAAATAAAGTCGTATGGGAGGTTAACGACTTTCCTTATTAAAGTCGTACACCCCCTAACGTTTTTACTTTTTTTTTTAAATTTTTTTATTAATTAAAATCATTTCTAATTTGTAAATAATGTTTTTAAAAATATTTAAAATAACTAAAATTATATCTAATTAATTATTAAATTTTTTTAATATTATTAAATAAATAAAATTTATTATTTAATTATTTTTGTAATTAAATTAAATTTTTATCAAATAATTTTAATTAAATAATTTATAACTATTATAATTATGTAATTAAAAATTGAAAAAAATTATATTTGATTATATGAATTTTTGTTATTATTGAATTTTTTTTGGGAAATTATAATTAATTAATAACATTTTTTTATTATAAATTATTTAATTAATAAATATATTAAATATAAACTATTTAAATTAATAAAAAGCAAAAAATTAAAATCGTGGGGGGTTGACGACTTCTTGTGTGGAAGTCGTGCACCCCCACACACTTTCACTTTTAATTTTTTTTATTATTTAAATTAATTTATAATATTTAAAATATGTATTTAAATGTATATATAATATTTTAAATTATGTATAATTAATAATTAAAGTTTTTTAATATTATAAAATAAATAAATTTTAGGGTTTTAATTATTTTTGTAATTAAATTAAATTTTTTATAAAAAGTATTTCAATTAAATAAAAAGTATTCCAATTAAATTTAATTTTATAGTTATAAATTATTTAATTAAAATAATTTAATAAAAAATTTAATTTAATTACAAAAATAATTAAACCTATATAATTTATTTATTTTATAATATTAAAAAACTTTAATTATTAATTATACATAATTTAAAGTATTATATATACATTTAAAAACATTATTTAAATATTACAAATTAATTTAAATAATAATAAAAATTTAAAAGTGAAAGTATGTGGGGGTGCACGACTTCTACACAAGAAGTCATCAACCCCCTACGATTTTAATTTTGTGCTTTTTATTAATTAAAATAATTTATATTTAATATATTTATTAATTAAATAGTTTATAATAAAAAAATGTTATTAATTAATTATAATTTCCCAAAAAAAATTCAATAATAACAAAAATTCATATAATCAAATATAATTTTTTTCAATTTTTAATTACATAATTATAATAGTTATAAATTATTTAATTAAAATTATTTGATAAAAATTTAATTTAATTACAAAAATAATTAGAATATAAGTTTTATTTATTTAATAATGTTAAAAAAAATTAATTATTAATTAGATATAATTTTAGTTATTTTAAATATATTTAAAAATATTATTTTCAAATTATAAATGATTTTAATTAATAAAAAAATTAAAAAAAAAAAGTAAAAACGTTAGGAGGTGTACGACTTTAATAAGGAAAGTCATTAACCCCATGCGACTTCATTTTTTTTTTTATTTTTTTTCTCAAAAATGGTTTGGTAATCGATTACAAGTCTCTTGTAATCGATTACTACGCCTTAAAGTCGTTTTTGGGGTGCACGACTTCAACACTGGTCAAATGAACAGTGTGAAGTCGTGCAGGGAGGGACGTGACTTCTTCATGTGAAGTCGTTTAAACTCTTCACGACTTCCCTATTCTCGTAATTAAATTTTTTTTTTGCCTATTCTCGTAATATCTTCTTCATTTTTGCCTACTTTGGTAAAAAAACCGAGACAATTGAATTTTTGGACGCGGAGAATGAGAATACAGACATCAAATTTAATATACGTTTTTAAATTATATAATTTTTAAATTAATGTAATATTTGTTTACAATTATTTTATTGTAATGATGTTTGACAAGTTGATGGATACATAGAATTATATGGATGAGAATTTTAAAAATATTTCATATAACAGTAGGATCCAAACTTCAATAATTTTGAGACTTTTCAAATTTTTAAAACACACTTATGCCGGTTGATTCTCACATTAATATATTTGTCATGAATATATAACATCTTCAATAAATACATTATTAGATGAAATATAAAGTATACTCCTAAAACTTAATTATAATGTATTATCTCTTGTCGCTATAGCTATAATTTTATACTTGACAAATTGGATTTTCATCTTTTTCAATATTATTATTTTTCAGTATTTGAAGAAATTATAATGAATTTCTTTAACCTCATTTATGTTTTTATTTATTAAAAAAGGTAAAAATACTTTTAAACTATAAATAACTTGTGTCTATAAACACTTTTAAGAGTATACACATCTCTGGTCAGTTTACTTCATCATGTTGAAAAATCGTCCTAAAAGAAGACAATGACCAATATTCATGCAACTTTATGTTCACAGTGCCAGTGTTTGAAATGTAAACACGCCGAAAAGAAAGAGTAAACTCTTATTTTAATTCACGAGATTAATCTCTCCTTTTATTTTTAACTACCAGTTTTTCAAAAATTATATTTTTCATTTTCACTAAACTGTTAATTATTTTTCAAATATTTTTTTTATATTTAAATTTACCAGAAAAAAAAATTCTTGCTGTTATTTGAATAGAGGGAAAGAATTTAAAAGAATTGAATTTGTATAGAGAAAAAAGATTGGATGATGGAAATGAAATTTAGAAGATGAATGTGTAGTGAAGAATGAATTTTCTTGGGGAAAATCGATTTGTGATGGAAGTGACCATCTGTTTTTTGCACACAAAGGTTTCAATCACGGTTAGAAATGGGTGCATTGAATGGTCTAGATGCATGCCCCCTTTGAACTTGTTTCCAAGTCACCAAAACTAAGATTTTGGCCAAATGTGTTGAAAATCCTAAAAAAAATTGACATAATTATTTCGATTATGACTTTTCCTTTAGGCATTATAGCACACCATTACGCATCTTTGAAATTAAAGACTTTTTCATATTTACGTGCAGCTTCTACGAAAGCCCCATTTTAGGCTTAGCTATTACTTACTGTCCTTTTCACCCATTTTTTTGCTACAAATTTTCCTTTCAATTTTAGTTTGGTATGTGGTTGAAAATAACTGTACTTAGTCTCTTA
The DNA here is from genome assembly GCF_000741045.1 of Vigna radiata var. radiata. Classification (NCBI taxonomy): domain Eukaryota; kingdom Viridiplantae; phylum Streptophyta; class Magnoliopsida; order Fabales; family Fabaceae; genus Vigna; species Vigna radiata. The sequence continues at coordinate 35,211,057 of NC_028358.1, forward strand.
ATTCATTTTTGTGGGTGGCCTCAACTATATAATATGTTTTATTTTTAATAAATTATCTATCAATATGATGCAGAGGTAAGGGTATAATAATAGATCTCCTTGCGATTAGAATTAAAATATCCCATGCATGGGGACAGGGATGCATATCTCCTTGCGATTACAATTCAAAACGACAAATAATTATGGTTTTGACTTTTCTTTCTTCTTTACTCACACATGCGGATCAAAATAGCTGACATGGTCTATGAAAATTCTACGCTTTATGTTTTCTAACAAGTTTATTAGTTTTGGTAAACTGACTTTTTATATAATAATATTATTCCTTTTATATATTTTATTTATAATATATATCTATACTTATTCTGATTACTAGTAACTTTAATACATACAATATACTCTGTCTCTGCTTATAGTAGCACAAAAAATTATTGGTTTATTTAATATGAAATCTAGTTGTTATATTTTATTTTATTTTTAATCCAGTTGTTATATTTTATTTTATTTTTGCAAAAAAATAGAGATATTTTAAACATTAAAATGTTAATTTTAGACGAATGAATAATCATATTTTTTTAATTCTTTTCGTGTTTTAATTTGTCACAAAAATCAATCTATTTTTTGTGTTTTTCTATTTTTAATGTGTATAATGACACGCTATTTGTTAATTCTAGAATAATGAATTATTATATATATTTTTCCTATGTTTTCATTCAATTATAAAATCAATATATAGTTTATGCTTTTGTCTATAATTAATATATATATATATATATATATATATATATATATATATATATATATTTTGTAATATTAATTTTACAATCATACTTAAAATGAGAATAGATGATAC
>NC_028358.1:35213401-35245048 GCF_000741045.1 Vigna radiata var. radiata
GCCTGTTTTTCAGTTGGTACATTTTAGCAATGTGTACCGGGTTTCAGTAGACAAAAATAACTTTATATCATGAATTCTAAGTTTTAAATAACTTTATATCATGAATTCTAAATTTTAAGGTTAAGGATATTTTAATAATTTTCATTCTCAAAATTAAAAAAATAAAAAAAGAAAACCCCCACACCCTTACCCACCTCTCTCATTCCTCTCAACTCTTTCTCTTTCATCTTTTTCACTCCAATTTGTTCTCTCTCATCCCTACTCTAGTCCCAATTGAAAAAAATCAGAAACACTTGTCTTATTTTAATAATTTTCATTCTCAAAACTAAAAAAAAAAAAAACCCTTACTCACCTCCTTCATTCCTCTAAACCCTTTCTCCTTCATTTATTTCACTCAAACATTTTCTCTATCATCTCTGCACTAGCCCCAACTAAAAAACACTCATTATTAAATAATATGGTTAGAGAAAAAAAATACTTACATAAATAAAAAAATTAAAGCACCTAATTTTTTCTTTATATAATTTTAAATAAAATTTCAAGATTTAGAATTTTTATTGTTTGATTTTATAGTTGAGAATTTTATTGTATTTTGATTTGTTTTTTCTTTAGTAAAGGAAAAGAAGTTAATGAATGTAAAGGAAGGATGCTCATAAGTCTTGGTGTAAGTTGTGCCCGTCGACTGTAATATATATAGTGAAGATAATAAAATTAAAGAGATTATGAATGAACTTTTTTCGGAAGGTGAATATGTCAATGACTCATCTCTTTACAAAAGTAAATTGTTTAATAATGAGTGTTTTTTTAGTTGGGGCTAGTGCAGATATGACAGAGAAAATGTTTGAGGGAGAGAGATGAATGAGAAAGGGTTGAGAGGAATAAAGGAGGTGAGTAAGGGTTTGGGGTTTCTTTTTTTAGTTTTGAGAATGAAAGTTATTAAAATAGGGCAAGTGTTTCTAATTTTTTTTTCAATTGGACTAGAGTAGGGATGACAGAGAAAAGGTTGGAGTGAAAGAGATGAAATATAAAGGTTTGAGAGGAATGGGAAAGGTGAGTAAGAGTTTGTGGGTTTCTTTTTTTATTTTTTTAATTTTGAGGATGAAAATTATTAAAATACCCCTAACCTTAAAACTTAGAATTCATGATATATAAGGGTATTTTTGTCTACTGAAACCTGATACACATTGCTAAAATGTATACCAACTGAAAAACAGGTGTACGCAAGTTAGCAAACCCCACATATATATATATATATATATTCTAAGTAAAATATGAATTAAGAGGGTAAACAATTTGGTTTAATTGATTTCGAGGAAAAAAGAGTTTTGAACAACGAGTTATCTTTATTCACCATTTTGACATATCTCTATTTTTACCTTAGTTTTTTTTTGCCACCTAAAAAGGTGTTAAAATTTCAAGTAATTTAATTTTCTTAACCTATCTGTTGTGTATAATTCAGTAATACATTGTATTTTCATTTCTTTTGTAAATTTTTCTTTCAACGAAAGAGTGCTATAAACTACTTTCTATGGAAAAGTTTCATGGAAGATATATTTATTATTTTATTTGTTTTTCTAAATAAGATTGTTCAAAAGTCTCAATTTTATTAATTTAAGAGTCTCCAATTTTATTCTTCTTCCATTTTGCTTTAAAGTGGATTTGTAGTCTTAAAAGGTATATAGTTTCAGGTACTTCCGACTTTTTTTTTTATCTATTTTACTCTTACATGGATAATGGCGATTTGTTTTCAATAATATTTCATTTTTTCATTTCTATTAAAACTAGTAAAGAAGAATTCTTTATTATTTTTATTATCTTGGAAAAATGTAAGGATATAGTGATTTTTCACTTTTTTTTAAATAATAATAATAATTCCAATACAATTGAAAGAATAAGTGACATATGAATAATAAATAATTAAATTCAACTCATGTTTTATATGCGAGACAGGTTTATAGGTAATAATTTGTATTTATAATATTTTGTAATGATATTAAATTAAGTTTAAGGTAAGAGTTTTGTTATATTTTTTTAGTTTCTTTTCAATTTTTTAAAATGTTAAATTTCAATCCATAATTATATAATGTTGATAAATGTGAAAAAGAGTTATTTTTACACTTATAAATGATCTTAATTTTGTAATTATTCATGTTATTACTTAGTGAAAAGTTGTAATAGGAAGTAGATTATTACGTAAATTATTGTTACGGAAAAGATGTATAAATTGGAATCTGTCAGCCAATTGTCGTAGAGCGCAAGGAAAAATTCGCAGAGCCAGAAAAAAAAAAAAGAAATTCGCACAGCGCACTAGGTCCTGTGCGCTGAGCGAATAAAAATTGTTGAAGAAAAGCAAATTTTGAAATTTGCATAGCGCACACATACTTGTGCGCTGAGCGAATTAAGGAAGTTAAGTGGCTTTTAAAAGACGTGACAGAAAGACAGAAACTATCTCCTGGCACAAAAAATAGAAAACGCTCTAGGGAACTGGAGAAGATCATCAGGAGACCCTTCAAGACGTCAAAACTTCACTTTCTGCAAGGAATTGCTGTAAAGAGTACGTTTTAGATGTCTAGGAGAGGCTAGTTTTTCTGTTCATTGGGATTGGTTTTATGACGATACATTAATGTAAATTTCCTTTGCAATATATGTCTCTGTTCTTGTTCTTTTCTTGACTTGCTTTAGATTATACGAAAGTATAATTCTTTTTTAAAGGTTCTTTTGTACTGGGAAGTATTTTTAGAACCAGAAGCGTAAGAAAAGAAACTAAAAGTGACTACGCTAGGAATAGCTTCTGTACTTTTGGTCATTCTAAACATTTGATTTTAATGCAAAATTATCTTTTAAATTAATTAAGGAATTAATAATTTAATGGATAATTTTAGATTTTGCTTTAAGGAATTAAATCAAGATACGGATTTGTGAATGCTTGACCAGAGAACGTATTTTATCCAGGATGTTACTGTGATGTTAGTCAAAGACCAATTCCTAGCACACCAACTGTTTTATAAAAGACCAAAAATAGTTTCTTGTATTGTTTTGTGTATTTGATGACTAATTAAGTTATAAAAGGAAGAATTGTCATGTGTTGCACAAGTCCCTTGGGAGAACGATACTTTACGTATCCACTATATTACTTGTAACAATTTGGTATACTTGTCAAAAAGCTATCAAGTTTTTGGCGCCGTTGTTGGGGGCTTATGTTCCAACACAAGGAAATTTGGACATTTGTGGCTCTTTTAGACTTTGTTGTGAATTTTCCTTTTGAATGTTGTTATGTATGCAATTGTGACTACAGATGTTTATACTTTCCACTGGTTTGGTTTTTGCTTAAAGCTTGTTTCAGGGTATGCCTTAGAGCATGATCTAGTTTTTGGAAGATCTTAGGGATGAGATTTCAGCAGCCGAACTAGCTAAATCAACCCAAATTTTACATATCACTAGGGATGAGATTATGAGTTTGGCCCCTACTGTTCAGGTTCTTAATGCAAGTTTTGATACATTCCTAGGCCAAGGGATTGGATGAGGTGTGTTAAGCATAGATAGGCACAACAAGAGGGATCTGAGTGTTTTTACCTTAGAGAACAGGGAAAGTAATATTCATCACCTTAGGAAAGTACTAAGTGATCTTGCAACAAGAGAGATCTGAGTGAGATTATTTAGGAAATCCATTTCGATCCTTCTGCATATCAGAATTGTTGTTTGGTTGGTGTGCTCACATTCTACAATTTTTGTTATTTTTTTTCTTGTCTCTTTGTTTGTGTTTTTCATTCTTCTATTTTACTTTTCTATATGTTACTTTTATTTTTATCGTTATGTTTTAGTTTTTGTTAAAAAATTTTGAAGTTTCTGTGTTGATAAGGAGGTCTGGAAGAAGTTTGAATGTGTTTTTGTGACGCTCTAGTCGCAGAGCGCACAACTGAAGTGCGCTCAGCGACCAGAGTATTTTTTTAAAAGAAGTGGTTTGCTCGCACAGCGCACCACATGCGCTTTGCATGAGAGAAAGAGAAGTTGTTAATTAAATTGAGGTTCGCACAGCGTATCACTTACGCTTTGCGACCAAAAAATAAATAAAATTAGTTTTCTCTCTGTAAGGCAATTCGCATAGCGCATCTAAATAGCAAAGCGAGAAAAATCACTGAGACAAACTGGAAGAATTAAGTGGTTAAATAGCATAACGCAAAATATGAGAGAGAGTTCTGTAAATTTATTCGCACAACGCACAACTGAAGTGTGCTCTGCGAATTTTTCAAAAAAAAATAAAAAAAAAATCAAAAGGGTAAATTAACATAGCACACATGTGGTGGCTAAGCTAATTATGCCATTTCTTAAAAAAAACATTATATTGAAATGTATAAAAGAAAAATGTATCAGCATAGCACACACCCCTATGCGCTCAGCATTGCAGCCAAAATGAAAAATAATAGTAATAAACAAATTAAAAAAAAAGAAGAGTTAAAAAAAAAACTAAAATGGAAATTAGCATAGCGCACAACCTGTGGTGCGCTTAGCTAATGTTGTTAATTCTAAAAAAAAATCTCAAAAAAAAAAATCTCAAAAAAAAGAGAAAAACTTGAAAATGCATATTAGCATAGCGAACACCATGAGGTGCGCTAAGCTATATGCTTATTTTCTATAAATAAAAAATAATAATAAATAAATAAAATAACAAAACTAAAACTAAAAAAAAAACTTTAAAGTGCACATTCGCATAGCGCACAGCCTATGGTGCGCTAAGCAAATGTTGCTATTTTTTTTAAAAAAAATCTCTAAAAAAATGGTTTATTCGCTTAGCGCACAGTTTCGGTGTGCTTAGTGAATATAGTGCAGATGATTTCTCCTACAACCATCACATGGCCTTCTTCAAGAGCACATCCTGTTGAAGCATAGGAAGAAACCTTGTTTTAAACTTTGATCGGCATAAACTCTCTTTTGTGTTTGCGAACTCCTACTATGGCCTGAGCGCAGGCCTAAGTCCAGGTGGGGGACTGCCTATGCGGAGGATGATGATGATGATGAGGATGATGAGGAGCCCAATCCCAGATGGACACAACAGAGTCACGAGACACATGAGAGCCAGTGGAGATCCAGACTAGATGGGTCCCGGTAGAGCAGATGGACAAATTCTCCTGTTGTTCATGTTTATTGTTGTTTTGTTATTTCATCTCAGTTGTTATATTGTGGAACTTTGTTTCGTTATTTATGTTTGGTGTCATAAAGACAATGACATTTTGATTTAATGATTATATGCATTATCTGATTAAGTTATGTGATTCCTGAGGATGATGACTTGTATGTTGTGGTTGCTGTGCTTCAAAATTTCTATTTATGTGTATGAATATGACTAGTTCTATGAGTGTTGAAAGCATATATTGATTGAGAGATATTGAGTTGTCTGGATATGGAATTGGCTTTTGCATGATTTTGATTCTACGTATATACACACACTTTTTGGTTAAGAATGAAAAAGGCCCTGTTTGTTAATGATTATATAGCTACTTGGTCAGATAGTCAACCCTTGGACATTGTGCTTCATTTGTAAAACCTTTTTGAGCCTTGATTTCCTTCTTTCACCCTGAGCCTAATATGTTATCCTACCTTAAACCTTAGAAGAGAACATGTACTATGAATTTGTGAGGTTAAGGTTGAAATCAAGTTTGGGGGAAGAAAAGAAAAAGATCAATAAAAAAAAATTTGCTCAAATTGAAAGATAAGGTTGAGCTGTGAAAGAAAATGGTATGTGAGAAATGATAAATTTTGGGATTTGAGTACTGAATTGAGAATTGAAGTTGTTCTCTTCTTAATAGGTGTCTTTTGAATCCAAGAAAAACCATTATTCTTTTTCTAGCCAAGCCAAGCCTTACCCTGAAAAGACCTTTGGACTTAACCAACAGTGTGTGAATCAAATGAAATGCAAAAACTGATGAAGTTCTATGATAATTCTACTGTCATGTGAGGACAAACACTTGAGTGGTGAGTAATGATAAATGCTTATCTGGTTATTCATATTTTGTGCACAGATGAATTTTCTGTGAGTCATTGCACCATGTCATATTTGTTTGAAATCTTTGGGAATGCATGTGATTTTTTTTTATGATGTGCAAAGTCATTCTATCAAAATGTCAAATGTCTGTAGTGTTGTTTATTTTCTTCTATGATTTCCTGAGGGCATGAAATAGTTCAAGTTTGGGGGAGTTGATAAATGTGAAAAAGAGTTATTTTTACTCTTATAAATTATCTCAATTTTGTAATAGGAAGTAGATTATTACGTAAATTATTGTTCAGGAAAAGATGTATAAATTGGAATCTGTCAGCCAATTGTCGCAGAGCGCAAGGAAAAATTCGCAGAGCCAGAAAAAAGGCTTAAATCCTTAATTGGTCCCTATGTTAAGAGGGAATTTTCAGTTTAGCACCTGTTTTTAAAAGTGTATACATTGGGTCTCCATGTTTTGCAATTTGTATCAATTTAGTCCCTTTGAACCATCAATTTGGCTTGAAAATTGCAAGTGGACAAGTCATTTTGAGTTGTAGCATGTTTCTTAACTGTTTGAACGTTTGGACACCTTCCAATTGTTGTTACAAACTTGTTTGAAGTGTCATTAATTGACTAAATTGACACAAATTACAAAATATGGGGACTCAACGTATACACTTTTAAAAGCGAGTACTAAACTGAAAATTCCCTCTTAACATGGGGACCAATTAAGGATTTAAGCCAAATTGTTGAAGAAAAGCAAATTTTGAAATTCGCATAGCGCACACATACTTGTGCGCTTTAAGGAAGTTAAGTGACTCTTAAAAGACGTGACAGAAAGACAAAAACTATCTCCTGACACAAAAAATAGAAAAACGCTCTGGGGAACTGGAGAAGACCATTAGGAGACCCTTCAAGACGTCAAGACTTCACTTTCTGCAAAGAATTGCTGTAAAGAGTACATTTTAGATGTCTAGGAGAAGTTAGTTTTTCTGTTCATTGGAATTGGTTGTATGACGATACATTAATGTAAATTTCCTGTGCAATATATGTCTCTGTTCTTGTTCTTTTCTTGACTTGCTTTAGATTATACGGAAGTATAATCTATTTTAAAGGTTCTTTTGTATTGGGAAGTATTTTTAGAACCAGAAACGTAAGAAAAGAAACTAAAAGTGACTACGCTAGGAATAGCTTATGTACTTTTGGTCATCTGATTTTAATGCAAAATTATCTTTTGAATTAATTAAGGAATTAATAATTTAATGGATAATTTTATATCTTGCTTTAAGGAATTAAATCAAGATACGTTTTTGTGAATGCTTGAACAGAGAACGTATTTTATCAAGGATGTTACTCTGATGTTAGTCAAAGACCAATTCCTGGCACACCAACTGTTTTATAAAAGACCAAAAATAGTTTCTTGTATTGTTTTGTGTATTTGATGTCTAATTGAGTTATAAAAGGAAGAATTTTCATGTGTTGCATAAGTCCCGTGGGAGAACGATACTTTACTTATCCACTGTAACGATTTGGTATACTTGCCACAAAACTATCAAATGTCATGGCTATCATAAAATTATATTTAAATTCAATCCAAATATTATCATTTCAATTTTTAATTTTATTTTAATAATTCTTCTCACTTTCATAACTTAAATATTTAACTTGAAAGGTAGAACTGTAATTATAAATAATTTTCAAAATATTATAATCAATTTTCATATTATTATTTATTGATTTATAATCCATCATAAGTTCTGTATTACTTTCACTTGAAGTATGTATTCATGCTAAAAAGTTTTTTTTTCAAAAGCTTTTTTGTATTTCTTGTTTTTTGAAATCATGTTTATGACATTCAAAGTGTGTATATGCTGATCTTAATTATTGTTATGAAGAGACTTCTTTCTTTTGTTATTCCTTAAAAATTCTTCACCACTCACATTTTAGATTTTCACAACCTCACTTTTGTGATTCTTTTTTCGTTTTCTTGAGTCTACTTTCACTATTTCAAACTTGAAAACTACTGTTATATTCTATCAATTTTCTTCGTTTTCACCTTTTTTTCAATCTTCCATGTTCCACAACATATTTACTTAACGATTTAAATAATATCCGGATTCTAATTGTAACATTTAATTGTTATATTCTATTCAAACTCTTCAAAAAATTTTATGTTCAACTCTCCTCTCACAAAACTTCTTGTTCAATACAAAAAAAATATTTACAATACTAGTGAAGCTTTTATGGACTTACATGTTTTATTTTGAAAAATCATATATCACTTCAAGAACATCAAACATGTTTTTTTACACACTTTGAAAAGTATAAACAAAATATAAAATGTCAAAAATAAAAGATGAAGAAATAATAGTTTTGGTTTTTATGTCATAGTATTCATTATTATTCAGATGCAATTCAGAAAATAATATCTTTAAATATTTATATTGTTTTCTTTTCTAAAACTTTCATAAGAAGAAATGGGTTATTAATTATATCTCAAACATCCTTATCAACTAATTGAATAAGAAATATTCTCATTCTAATTTATTTTTTCTGATTTAACATTACATAATATGGTAGACCTTGAGTAGATCCTCATAAAGAATACTTTGTTTTGTAAACTTTTTTTTTTCTAATTATAACATGTAAAATATAAAAGTGTGAAATTTTAATAACCTTATTTTTATTTAATTTAATTAATAAAAATAAAAAATCTTATAAGCTTATTTTTAAAAATAATTAATATTAATAAATTTCATATATATAATAAAAAAGTAGTTATAGGTGAAGCTACCTATGAATAGGAAGGAAATTAGGACCCACGAAAACATTTGAATAGGTGGTTTTAGGCAAAGAAGATGTTACAGATTCATGGAACATAGTCCATCCCACCAAACTTTTATCATTATCACTCTCCCGTGCCCTTCCCACCAACCTCATCATCCTTCCTTTATCTTCTTCATCACGTGTCGCTTATCTGTTACAACTATCTTTTCTTTGTTATGCTAAATGTGTTTCACAATTTTCCTCTACCATCAAAATTTTAACAACATTCTTCAGTTTAACCCTGTTTTCTAACCCATCTACAATCCAAGTACGATGTTTTTTTTTGTCATCATAAAGTACTACATCGTAAACGTCGAACCCACAAAACATACTCTTTTACAATTCTAATTAGCTCCCTTTATGGGGGATTAGTATTAGTGGACCAGGAAAGTAGTAAAAAAATAATAATAATACTATGATACATTTTTATATAGTTTAAAAAGTATAAAGTTTGATATTTTTTAAGAAAAAAGAAAATAAAAGGTAAGTAAGGATAATATCAAATAAATGTAAAAAATTAAAATGTGTTAAATAATCATTTTAAAAAAAACACTATGCATCTCTAACTTTAAATTATAATGGTCACTTAATTTGTTTTAAAGTAATTATAAGGTAAAATAACTAATTGATTTAGAGGAATATATTGAAACCAGACTTTGGAAATAATAGCTTTACATATTTTTTATAAAACATTATAAAACAAAGTCAATTTTAAGGTAACTTTTTATTAGAAAAATAAATGTATCTCATTGTTTTAGTTATTATGTTATTATTACTTTTAAAATTTTTTTTCGAGTCATATTGTTATTAGTTTAAGGTATTTATAGTTCTGTATCTTTCTCGCTTGGAATTTTTTTTTCTTTCTGGATTTTTATATTTCTTAAAGTGTATTGTAAAGAAACTTCAAGGTAAGAGAGATTGGTTTTGCCTGAAATTTCAATTTAAATTACTAATAAATTAACGAAAAAAGAAACGGGTTAAATTTTTTTTATAATAACAAAATATAATAAAGTTATTATTGTTATAATTATAAAAGAAAATTTATATATTTTTTAAAATTTTGGTTTTGGGTAGTTTTTATTTATTTTGTAACTAATATTTTATTACAGATAGTTATTTTAGTTTAATAAATTATTAAATTTTAAAAAATGATAAAATTAAAAAAAAGGTTAAAAAAAGAATAAAATTGGAAAAAAATGTACATACAGAATTTGAATCTCTTTATATAATAATAATATAGACAGTATATATTATAAAATTTAATACATATAAAGTAAATATTTATTTATTTTATAAGTAATTTTTTAATTAAAAATTTTTAAATCTAAAAATGATCAAATCGAAAAAAAGAGAGTTAAATATAAAGAAATAGTCACGTCAATAATAAAAGATAAAAGTGAAAAATAAATATGGATATGAATTAAAGAAATCCTTTTAATATATAGATATAGATATCTTGTTTTAGATTTTGTTAAAGAATGTTAGTAAGTAAAAATAAAATAATTAGTTGGTATTTTTATTTAAATTGGTTTATTGTAATATATTTTGTTTTAATTGACGAATTAGGATACTAGTTTTATTTTTACTAAGCCGAGTCTTTTACAATCTAAATTTAAGTATAAAACAGGTTAGAATATTTTAGTTGAAAATTATTACTACAAAAAACATAAATTTAGTTTTTAAATAGTAGCACGAGTCTAATTACAATGTTATTGGTACCATCTTAACTGAAAACGTAAAATTATTTTTAAATTTTTTATTAAATAAATATTTATTTTAACTTTGGTTAGCAAGCGTCGACATTTATTTCTTTTTAATACTTATATTTATTTAAATTAATAATTACTAAATAAATGTTAACTTAAAAAAATTAGCATTGATTTAATATACATTAACCTTATTTAGTTTTAATATTTTATTTATTTAAATTAATATTAACTAAATAAACGCTAAATATATGAATAAACACTGCACTAAATAAGATTAGCAATCGTTTTAACATATAACCTTATTTAATTTTAATATTTTATTTATTTAATTTCGAAATGACTAAATTGACACTAAATATATAAAAAAACTAAAATAAATAAAGTTAATGATACCAACCTAATTTATTTTAAATATTTATATATATTTAAATTAGTGTAAATTAATATATTTAATTTTAGTATATTTTGAATATGTGTGCGATTTTATTGATCATAAATTAATTTTAATTTAATAGTTCAAATTTAAATATGACAAATTTCTTTACTCGTAATTTTATCCTCCCACTTTTTATATAAATACAATTATACTCGTCTTCTTTATTTATATTTATAATCTTTTATCCATATTCGTTTCGCTCTCGTTCATCTATATTAATCTTCCATCCATACACATTCATTTATATTTTTCCTCATCACCTTGCTTATATATATATATATATATATATATATATATATATATATATATATATATATATATATATATATATCTTTTTTTTTTCTTTTCTCCTTCATCCACATTTTTCTCCTCATCTTCTTTCTTTATACTTATTTCTTTCCTTCACCTCTAGAGACATTATAAGAGACAAACAAAGAAACTTTAGATTGGGATCGTCTAGTGAGAGATTGAAGCTCATACTTTCATCCCGTTAAGAGCAGATACAAGAATCTATAAGAAGATAAAGATTAATGAGAACTTGTTTCAGTCTTGTAAGAAGAAGATGGACATCTTGCTAGATTTTTTATGACGATGACTAATGAAGAAGTGTTAAAGACTTAAATAATGTTTGGATTTAGGAGATACATTAAAGACTTAATAGTTTAGTTGTTGAAGTCTAATAATTTGTGTATCTTATTTAAATTAGTAGGTTAAAGTTAAAATGCAGAACCTAACTATAGCATACCACTTAGTGAAAGTTTTATTTTTCATTAAAAAAAAAATCTGCTATAATTGATTATTAATAGTGATAATCGATTATCCAAATGAAATATAGTATTTCACAAAAAGATTTTGTGATAATCAATTACTCACTTCTGATAATTGATCATCACATTGAAAAAATGTTTTTAGAAAAGTTTATGTAATAATCGATTATTAGCAACAGTTGTGACTTGACTTTTTAGTTTCTTGACCTAATTCAAAAGAGAAAGTTTATATATTTTGGCTAAATTTAATTTCTAAAACAACTTTTCATTTACAGGCTTAGAGCTGTGACTGCCAAAGAAACTCTCTATGTTTGTGAGATGAGGCTTTGTAATACCTAGTGTGGGTAGAGCAATAACTTTAATTAAGTTTTTTTTTAAGTGATTGAGTGTTGTTGTTGTTAGAAAAAATTGTTCATCCTTTTGTGTAACTCAAAGAAGATGTTTCATTCCTTATATAATTCTCGGAAGGTGTTGTTCATCTCTTGTGTTGTTGAAAGATGTGCTTTTAAACCTAAACTATCTTCTTTGCAATTGTAAGTTGTGGTTTATTTTAGTGATTGGTTAAACCTTTTTTAGAGAGATTAACAACTGGACGTAGGATCTTTTGATCCGAATTAGTATAAAATTACTTGTTTTTATTTAAAAGGAACCAATTTTTCTTGTTATTATTTAAAAGGAACCAATTTTAATTGTAAAGTCAATTTATAGAATTTTTTTTTTAAAAAAAGGGCACAATTTATTAAGAAGAAAATTCACCCTTTTTTTTTGTTCAAACACGATTATTTCGTTGTGCAATTATAAATCAATACAATGAAGTCTTCAACAATTTCAGGAAGATCAAAGCTCTTCCCCTTATCCCAACAGTTTGCATGAAAAGTTCTCTTGAAAAGAGTGGAAACTAATAAGGATTTGACTGGGAAAGGTATTTTGATAACATCTAGCTTATGTGTTATGTGTAGCAATGGTGAGGAAAGTGTCCCCCATTTGTTCTTTACATGTAATATTGCTCAAAGTGTATGGAATCAATGCCTTGTATAGGTTGAAATTACCAGTGTTATTCATAATGTCTCATAACACAGCTTAAATCAGTTTGATATTTTGGAATTAAATAGTAAACTAAAGAGTATTCGAGCCTGTATGTGTATGACAGTAAATCAAAATTCTTTCAGCACAAGAAAATAATATTTAGTCATGTAGCATTCACATTACCAATTATGTTGAAGCAAACCTGATAAAGATTAACTGAAAAAAAAAATGCTAGTAAATTATAGGATATGATTAGACAGTGTTATGTACCACTCCTATTCAATGAAAAATTCAATTAACCTTCTTTATGTTACTGGTGCATGAATCTTTGCATAGCATCAAATTAGACTTTCCCATATATAAAAAATATATACAAGCAAATGGACAAAAGTTAAAGTTGCTCGTTTGTAGACTAATATCAAATCCTGTTTTATTTTATACACAGTTACGTCAAATAAAAATTAAGTTTGATGAGAAGTGGGGCATTTTTTTTTATCTATAATATGAATATTCCAAGAATTTCTTTGTGATGATGATTATTTTTTTAACGAAAATAGTGTAATTCTTGTGTCATCATTAAAATAAGAAAATTTCTGAAAATTGATGTGGATTTGGATAAATTACATATTAGAATGAATGGCACGATAAGGTTTGCATTCACATTATAAATGTGAGTAGAAGCATATGTATATAATAGGACAAAAACATTGCTCAATCAATCATATATCTGGTTTGAACTATTTGAATAGTATGGCTAGGCTCATTGCATCTACGCATAGACAATTATTGGGGCTCATTTCTATACTGAGTGTGTTCACATTATTACGCAGATGATGTGCAGAGTCTTTTACTACAAAATAACACACCCAAAACATTTCAAACTTTTCATATATGATCAGGTATAAGGCTCCAAGTTAACTTACTTTAATCGATTTTTATACTAAATATATATAAATTTAATTCGATTTTTGGTTAGATTGGAAAGTAATTTAAAAATAAAATAAGGAAAATAATATTTTAATATCAATTTTTTGACATCATTTTGACACTGCACATGTGTCAAAATGTGATTGAACGATTTCAAATTAAAAAAAAAAAAAAACTTTGGTTTTTCTTTTCTAAATATGTCCTTGTCTCAAGTTTTTTTTATTTTGAAATCGTCCAAACTCATTTTAACACGTGTACAGTGTCAAAATGATGTAAAAAAATAATGTTAAAATATCATTTTCCATAAAATAATTACTTATTATGAAAAAAAAAGTTAAAATGAATATATTTAATATTTTTTAATAATTATAGATAACAAAAGTACTTATCGTACATACATATAAAAACTTATTTGATAAAGGGGGAAAACATCTAATATGACAATAATTAAAATTACTCATTAATAAATTTTAAAAATGAAAATAATTCAAAGTTTAAAATATAAACAAAATTCAAATTCAGATGAAAATTAAAGAATTAAAAACATGTTTAACTTTCTGGTAAATTATAAAATTATTTTTTATAATAAAATTGTTAAACCATTACATATTTCTTATATAATCGGAGCGGATAAGTTCAATATATTTGAATTCATACATCTGACATCCGACGCATATATATATATATATATATATATATATATATATATATATATATATATATATATAATTATATATATATATATATATATATGATTAAGTTGAGTGGAGTTAGATTATGCGAATGTTAGGTTTTAATAAAGGGCCCATCAGAGTTCGTGCTGGCCCCAATATAAATGTGCTTTAATTGGGCTTCTCATTTTATTCCTTTTATCCATGTCTCTTTCTTTCTGCATCTCCGTTTGTCTTCCTGCAACTCCCTAAATTAACATATTCATTTTACCCTTGTAAATTTATAATATGAGAACTTAACTTTCAGTCCTTTTCTTCATTCAATCGCTGTCCCAAACCTCATATGGAGGAGGTCGAGTGTAGGTAATTTGAGGTTTTAAGTAGGTACCAATATTATATAATTTGAAATATATTTTAGATCGAAGATTTTAAAACATATTTGCACACATGTATTCCGATTGACTAATTTAAAATATATTTTTAGATTCAATAAGACAGTCTTGATTAAATATTCTGAAACATAAATATAATTTTCAGAATATATAATTTGGAATGTAATTATCTATCTAGAAATATATTTTGGAATGTAATTATGTATCTAGATATATAATTCATTTTTTAATTCTTTTATTTTTAATAGAACTTGATAAGGGTAAAAGGGGAAGTTTAATATTGACGGGTTCTGAAAGAAAAAAATGGGGATGTAGGAAGAAATGGCCATATCTATTTGTTCCCTATTGCCACAAGCTGTCGGATCTATGTATAACTTTATTTTTAGTCCAATGACTTATATGCCATATGTATTCCTCTTTTGTCTTTCAAGCTTCTTGGGTGTGAATTGAACCATTCTATAACACTTATAATTTATAAAAAAATTAATTATATCGTTATGCATGATAATATATAAAAAGGAAATCTTATTTTTATAATTTTTTTCTATATTTCTCTTTATCAATACATTCATCATATTTAATATTTTCACTCTTTCTTATTTTTTTTTCATTTGCCTTATAATCAAAAGTTGAACAATATTAATCAATAATAATATTTACTTTTTATTCTCAAACAATTCTCATTTTAGACTTTGCCATGATAATGTGCCTTTCTATATATAATTAAAATAACATCCCAATTTAATAATATAAAACTATTAAAATGAACATTACATAGATAATGATAGAATAAAAACTATAGATTTTTTTGATGAATACAATTCTTTACTTGGAGAACAAAAGTAATAACTATACTACAAGCTTCACTCCCAACCTCCCGCTGAGTGAACTGAAAAGAGTATATCCTTAATGTCACACCATTAAGATGATCATCGCAAAAGAGAAACAACAAACCAAAGACAGACCACAAAAAAGCAAAGGTAAGTTAGAGTATCAAAAGACTTACATACCATTTAAAACAATGACAATATACATGCATGTTATGAATCAAACAACACAACAATTAGTCCATTCCACTTGAAACTCTTTTTACTATCAGTATAAATGCATTGATGTCGAACTCACGGGGAACCTACACCCGTATATGGTGGAGCAACCTAGTTTAGAAATAATAATGACCACATCCTCAACCACCACCAATAATGCCATACACCAAGGTTAATTCATCAAACATCTATGGCCACAACCAGTGGTCGTAGATAGGGATGGCAACGGGTCGGGTCGGACACGGATAGTGCCTACCTGCAACCCGACCCGCCGGATAAAAATGTATCCGCCACCCGACCCGCTACCAGCCAGGTACCCGCTTAAAAAATACCNGCGGGTATTTTAAAAATCTGCAGTACCCGCGGGTACCCGTAGATATCCGCAAAAAAAAAATTATATTTTTTAAAATAAAATTTAAATAAAATTACAAAAAATATATATAATATAATATAAATTAAATTAAATATAAATTAAAATTTAATTTTAATTAATTTTAATATAATAAAATATAATCTTATTTTATTTTTAATTAAATTTAATTAAAAAAATATATAAATTAATTTTTTTATTTATTTTTTGCGGGTAGCGGGTACTTGCGGGTCAGGTAGTATACTACCCGTACCCGACCTGTTTAGAAGCGGGTATTAAAATACCCGCTACCCGTTATCCGCGGATAGTAACTACCCGCCGTGGGTTTTACCGCGGATACCCGTGCCTGCGGATTTTTTTGCCATCCCTAGTCATAGACTAGGACCTCCTACTACTCTCCACAACATAATCACTCATCTTTACATGAAATGGGATTATTAAGAGTGTCAGGATCATTCCTCGAGCCCTACTTCAATACATAACACAACATAACCAACTTAGGATATTCCTCCTTGGAATTCCTTTCTTACATGATATTTGAAATTCAAGCCTCGTACATTATTTGAACATCATCATCATATCTCATACATAATCACCTTCATAACTTTATTTCCATACTATATTGCATATTACATAACTTTATTTCCATACCATATTACATATTACATAACTTTATTTCCATACCATATTGCATACTATCACTTATCATATAATCTCACGAATACTTATACATCATCTATAATGAATCAAAACATAACTCAAAGTTATCAAGACACAAGAATGAAAAGAATACAATAAAACTTGGACCAATCACTCAACGACCACACTCGTTGGACAACCACAGAGTTCCGTCGTTCAATGACCCAACTTGCTGTGTGAAAACACAAACAGTGTTCCTAGACCCCAACCTTATATTTTGTGGTTGTAATTTCTATTTGTTATGATATTCTAAGTAGTAGTGAGAATCAATAAAATGTAAATAAGAATGAACATAAATATACATGTATGTATTCATGAGTTTTGACTATGCCTCGTTAATAAAAAAGTGCTTGTATTTAAAAAAAAATATTTGAAAATTTTGGAGAAATATAAAATATATAGTTATATTGAATATTGTTATTTAATAAATAGTTACAAACAACACACACGAGTGATAAATATAATTGAGATTTACTTTACATTTTTAATTAGTATTTTTTTTTTTTAACTATTACTAAATCTTAAATAGAAGTACAGAATATTTGTATGTTAAGAAATAGTGCATTGCGACAAGTGTTTCAAAATCAACGTGATATGCATCTAAGCAAAACATTTAGTTATTGACATTAATATTAATAATTTAAATTTGAGTTTTGATCTGGATCAGGTGATTTAATTTTTTTAGTGCGAGACACTATAAATAAGTGTTGGCATCTCATCTTCTTCAATGACTAAAAGTTGATAGATTCTGCAAGAATATTTCAACGTATTTTGAAATTTGGTCTTTCAATTCATATTGTTCTGAACCCACTACCAACAGAAATTCTAAAATCTCATATATCTTCAATCTCAAATATATATACATATGTACAAATACATATACATGTATCTTACGAATTTCCTTTCTATCTTGTGGCCGAAATTTAATCACAACGATAGAGAAGATCCTGAATATCTGCTGAGACGAAAGGTCTTAATCAAGAGTATATTTGAAAATCTGCTATAAAATTTGTATATGTTTATCTGGTATACATTTTAAAGATTAGCTCATGAATTAACTGAAACAAATAATGTAGATCCAAAGTACATATAAAAATTAGGTTTGTAAAATTTATGACATGAAAAATATTTTATTCTCATATGTTTCAATTGAAACACATGAAGTAACAAAATTATCAATGTGTAATTTAGGTTAAAATGAAGTATTAGAAATTTGAAAAAACTATAATGTATTTAAAATATTTATAAAAGATTGAAATTCCCGGCAATTGATATTCTTTGTTGTGAGCTTTTGAGCTTGGTGAGTCTAGTCAAAAGAACAAACACAAAAGCAAGTCCACGTGAAGTCATATATATCATAAATAGTCTATGAATCAAAATCACTCACTTTACATATAAAATTCACTTACTATGTACTATAAGATATTAAGTGCGGCTTACTAATTGATACCGAATTTAGCAAAGTTATAGATATGATCATCACTTTTCGGTTAATTTAACTTAAATATTTCATTTAATCACACGAGGAGAGTTTTACAATCGATCTAATTCGACTTCTTGAAAAAGCTTGAAATAATTTGTTATTTCATATTGTTAATGTTGTGTTATAAAATCTTATTTTTTTTTTTATCTTTCTTCTCCTCTTTAAAATTTCATATCGATTTTTAATTTTATTTTATTTTAAGATTAGATCTCATCTTTTATTAATCAATGAATTCAGGATCATTCCTAATAGAACAAAAGTTAAATTAGAATAATTGTCTTTTATGTTCTAAAAATACTTTGATTCTAATTTTGGTTTGCTTGGTTGGAAAAAAGTGATCCTTCCAAGTATGTTTATCTTTTCTTTGAAAATTGGTTATGCAATTTTAGATCCTTAAAACCTTGGCGTTATTTGATGCGTTTTTTGAAGCTTTAGTGTTTTTAATTAAGGTCTTGTTCACTTGAGTGGATTTGAGGGAGAGTAATTGAGAGGATTTGAAGATAATTTTTTTTTTTGTTTATTTGAATAGATTCAGAGATAAGTAAGAATGGATTTCGAAGTAAACTTTTTTAATTTGTCATATAAATTAAATCATACACTAATTCTCACAAACTTTATTTTCAAATTCACTCTCGTTTACTTCTAAATTCACTCAAATAAACAAAAAAAAAATTATCTTCAAATTCTCTCAATCCACTCAATTACTCTTCTTCAAATCTACTCAAATGAATAACCCCTTAAGGACTCAAATAGGTAATAGATTAATGCATGATTGAGATGCTATGTTAAGATGGAAAATTTTGGAATCCTAAACTGTGACTTATTCCGACTTGAGGAATATTATTTTATTATATAACTATGTTTAATTTAGGTTTCATCTCAGTTGGTAAGGTATTGTAAGAAGTGTATTTGTAAAATTTATACTTAAGTAGTTGCAAATTGGACAATATTTCTAATTTCGCTTAACATATTCAAAATTTGCTCAATCGATTTTAAAAAAAATTAAAATTGAAATTTTCGTTTTGGCTTATTATATTTGAATAACTTGATGTTGGTAGTTTTAATTTATTATAATGGAATTAGGGGTATATTTTGTTTAATGTTTGAAATTATATAATTTTTTAGAATTGATTAGCATTATAAACAATTGATTTAAATGATATAATTGTGAGATCACAGTTTTGAAATGATATATGAACCATTTATTAAAATTTTGTATGAAGTATCGAAACATGCATATAGAGATAATTGGATTTCACTCGGTTTTTTAAATCACATAAATTAAAACTTTTATGACGAGAAGCAAAAAGAGAGTTTATTTTAGATTTTTAATGCAACGAATTTTGAATTTTAATTAATATTATCTATAATAAAATTTATTCCATAACAAAAAGAGAGAAACATTCTTAAACGGTAAAGATGTTATTCTATAATGAAATTTATATATAGAAATGTTAAATGAGTTTGAATCTGGTGACATCAACTTCATAAAAAGAAAAATTAGTCATTTATGTTGACTTAGAGAGCATTTTTTTGGGTGAAATGGAGATATACTTTATGGTTGTTGATAATCAGAATTCTGGAATTTTAAGGCAATAAAATTAAAAAAAAATTACAATGTCTGTTCAACTATTAACAATATGGTTAACATTTATTAAAATTGATTAAAAGCCTCATGTTTTTATAAATTTAATCAACTCGCTCTTTCTGAGTATATTTTTCACTACAAATAAAAATTAGCTATAATTTGTAGTTTTTTTTATTGATAAGAATTTTTGTTGTGTACTAAAGTTACTTTATGATGCCAAAATCAAAAAACTTTCCCAACGTTCCATCAGGTTAAGTAATAATATCACCACATACTTTTACATTCATTTGACATAGAATACAAAGGTAAAATAGTTCTAAAAATATAAAATTTTATACCTTTTTAGAAAATGAAAAAAATAAAAAATAAATAAAAATAATCTTAAATAAATGTAAAAAATATAGATGTATCAAATAAATCTTAAATCATATCATTCAGTTTCAATGTTTTTAAAAAAAAAAAAAACTCAAACTTGGCTATTTTCTTTTGTTTCGATTTCTATTTTAATAAATTTAGTGTAACACCGTTGAAAAAGTACCATGTATTAGTTCGTGGTTTTTTAAAATATTTTTTAATTACTTTTATTTTTATTTATTATACTTTTAAAATAATAAAAATTTGTTATGCATCAACCTGACATGTGTCAGTATCAGTGTTATGCATCATTACCATGCTATGTATTATTTTAATCTAAATTTAATTATTTTATTTTTATTTTATCTTTATTTTATTTTATTGTTTTTAAATGAAGCTATTTTGTCCTTTCACAAGTAAAATTGTTGTATAGATATTATATAAATATTGTTATAAAATAATTTTACCAAGATTAAATTTATTTATATTTATATTTTAAATTAAATTTTATTTAAAATTGTTTTCAAATTTTAAATTTATTTATTCTAAATTATCATCAAGTTGTTTAAAATTATTTTCTAATTTTACATTTGAATTTGTACCATTGTCATTTTTAAACTAATTCAAACATTTGTGTAAAAATTATTAAACTTTACACATTTTGAAAATATATAGTTAGTTAAAAAAATTGAAAAAATTGATAAATTTATTTTATTTTATGAAATGTAATTGATAAATAAGTTTAGATTTTTGTTAGATGAAATTAATTTTGAATGTTTTGCTATTAACATTAATTTCTATTGATGACTTTAAAATAATTTTAAATAAAATTTAATGTAAAATATAAATATAGAAAAATTTAATTTTGTTAAAAATATATAATAAAAATATTAATTTTAATAAAAATGGCAAAACAAAAATACAAATATCAAATAAAGAGTAAAACAATGATACTTGAAGTGACAGTAACGCATATCAAATCACACAGACACATGATACGATACTAGTTTGACACGTCAGCATTTTTTATATTTTTAAATTTAAAAAAAATGAAGTAAAAAAAACTCACAAATCGACACATTACATTTAATAGTAACAAAAGAAAGACTTAACTGTGTCAAACTTTTTTAAAATTAAATGAAATGAAACCTAAGAATTTCTTATGAGAAAAATATATAAGCAATTTTAACCTTGGTTTTCAGATTTGAATAAAGAACCAGACAACATCTCTTTATCGTATTTTAGAAAAAATGGAAAGTTTATTAAATGCCCCCACTTAATGAAAAACGTTCGCAACAAAGAATAAAGACAGTCCAATACTTCCCATGACTAAAGTTCGAATAAAATCTTACTATATTGATATATTTTTTCTTCAGATATAATATATATATATATATATATATATATNATATATATATATATATATATATATATATATATATATATATATATATATATATATATATATATATATATATAAAATCATCAATAAAAAAACTGTTAGATCATGAAATATTCCTTGCAAGTGGTAGTAATGAGTTAGGTTAGTTTTGAACAAAAACATAAACAAGAACTTTGGAAAGTTTGGACAGAAGTAGAATATAAATGAACTAGTCGGATTATATTTGTTTAATCAATATTTCATCCACTGATATGATGATATTGGTTTTGACCGAGTAATTGAGGTTATTTAACAAATATATATATATATCAATGACATTTTTAATAATATCTATCTTATCAAATATAAACTTTACTATGACTATTAGTGATGCAAAACATTTTTAATTGGAAACCAGACTATTTTCAGTAAAATCATCACTATCACATTTCTATCTACATATTTTGAAAATAAAATTTAAAGATTTTAAAGTAATTCCACCTGAAGCAATGTCATGTTTGCTATTTACGGTGAAAGTTCCCTGGGAATAATAATAATAGTAGTAATTTTAATTTAAATATAAATGTGATTGTTATAAATAGGAAAAATTAAAGATAGTTACTATTCATTCATCACATATTTATTTGTATCAAAATCGCAATCAACTTCGGCTGTCAGATTATCTTTCTAAACACACAACACACTCATATAATGTGATGGCGTATAAGCTCTTGTAAGATAGAGTGCTAAGATGGACATATTTAAAGTAAAGGAAAATGATATTTTAACACCAATTTTTGAAACCATTTTGACATTGTATATGTGTCAAAATGTGATTGGACAATTTTAAATTTTTAATTTGAAATTGTCCAATCACATTTTAACACATGTACAATATCAAAATAACATCAAAAAATAGTGTTAAAATATCATTTTCCTAAAATAAAAGGAGTTGGCCAAGTATGTAAGGATTTTTTAGGTAAAAGAAAAGTGTATTATTATTATTATTAGTACTTGAGAGATTATTTAACTACTCATCTTATATTTTGGGAACTGTTATCTTAAATAGAATTCGAATTAACTGGGCAATAGTTTTATATAATAAGAATAAATTTAAGATTATTATAGTTGGTTAAGTTTATATTCTTAATCTAAGGATTACAATTTACTCATTAAATTATAGCCCTAAAGAACAGCCTGCTTTTTATTATGTTCCAATTAAATGTGTTAATTATCTGTGAAAAATACATTGTATATATAGCTATTTAGGTTTCTATTCTCATAAACTAAAAAAAAATTCATTTTTAGGGAGGAAAAATAAAATAAAAAGGAAGGAAAACTATATTAATTAATACGTAATCATAATTTTGTACATTTATGGTTGTTTGTTTTATTATCAAATAATATTTATTCTGTAATAACAAAGTATTGGATACATACATAATAAAAATACACGCCTTAAGAATACAAATAAGGTGATGACAAATTTAATTTTGTCCAAAAGATATTGTTTTACTAATTTCATATGTTAATGTACTTATATTTTTAGAATGCATCGATAATTAATATGAAAGATATATGACATATTAACTGCTACTCGCTTTTAAGAAATAAATGAGATCATAAACACATTTTTTTATTCTTGACCTATTAACAATATAATTTGTAAACATTAATTGAAATTACTAATCCTTAGGTTATGAGTAATGTCATTAAGCAATGACTTAAATAATTTAATTTTATGCGTATTTTTAATAAATTGTTCTTTATAGTATTATTATTAAAATTAATTAATTTTATTTATGAGAAAAATTGTTTTTTTCTTAACTTTACGAGAAAAAGACAAGGGGTAGTATTTAACATTTGTTGACAGATTTTATACCAAAGTAAACATAAAAACAAATTTTCGATGAATGACTTTTGTACGAGTGTTTTGTGGTCCTCTAGTAACATAAAAAAAAAATAGAATGAATGTATTTCAGATCTTTAAACAATATTTTGAAAAATTAACAAGGGGTCAAGCATGATACAGTTAGTTCTAAAATTTAATTGAAAAAACCTGCTTTGTGCAAAAACAGAAGAAGAAATATTGACTAACAATTATTTATACTCTTCAGATAAATTTTCTTAAATAATGCATACATTTTCTGAAGGGAAGTTTTCCATTTTCCTTGAATCTTTATATCAGAATAAAAATCACATTTTCTTGCAAAGCGTTACATTTCGAACTATTATAACATAGATCATTACATCTCCCTTTCATAGATTATTATAATATATTTTTAACGTTGTATAATCACTCCTATTTTTCATCTGTCGCAATTCTGTAGTGCAATTCGTAGTAAAATCATATAATTATCTCTTACAGTAATGGCACATTAAGCTGAAAATAAAGGTAAGTAGGAAAAAAAAAATTTAACAATATTTTTTTAATAACTTTTTGACAAAACATATGTGATATATTGTGATTGATCTATTTTAAATAATTTTTAAACATAAATTTAAATATACCAATAAAATGATGACATGTATTTCGTTATTAAAAATGTTGTCAAAATATCGTTACCAATACAGTAATTAGTTAAAGTAGAGTTTATTCTTTTCCTCCACAAACATAAACTTGTACAAACACAGGTAATGAAGGCTATAGTAATATTTGCTTGTTTCTAGATCTGATGAGGAGAGATCAGATAAAGTTGAGTTATTAGTATATTGTTAAGGAAGGAAAAAGAAAATAGCAGATAAATTATGGTAGAGTAGAGTAGAGTGGTAGTACTATTCTCCCTTCTTTTTCTTCTTGTGCTCCTCGGACTGACCAAGAAGATCCTCCAACACCTTATCATCCAAACAAGGAATCTCGAAAACAGGCCTATGATATGCACCAGAAGAAGAAGTGCTCCCACCACCATGAGAAGAGGAAGAAGATGGTGGTGCTAAATGAGGTGGATAAGGTGGTGAACCCCTTATCTGAGAATAGTACTCACTAGGAAAATTCAGAATAGCAAGATGACCTCTCAAGTTAAACGCTGCACGATCATAAGCTCTGGCAGCTTCTTCAGCGGTGTCAAATGTCCCCAACCACAGCCTCGACCCTTGCTTTGACGGATCCCTTATCTCCGCCGCGTACTTCCCCCAAGGGCGCCGCCGCACGCCACGGTACCGCACTTCTTCCTTCCCCTGCTTCCCTTTCTGGTTCTCATCCATGTTCTTCTTCTTATTGGACTTAATTGTGGTGAAGTTTTCTATTTTGACCTAGCTAGGTAGTTGTTAGCGTTACTGGGTGGTGAGTTTGTACGGTGAGGTTTGTGAATGCCTGAGATGCTTATATAAATAGCGTGTGCGTGAAAAAGTGTCAAATCTGAGGAAAATAATGATTTGTTCTCTATCTCAATCTAGGAACATACATTGACCAAGATTTGTTTGGAAGAAGGTTCTGTATTTGAAATAGAAGTGTATAAATTCGATTCTTCGACTATGTCGATGTTTTTGATGTGGAGAT
Organism: Vigna radiata var. radiata; assembly: GCF_000741045.1. Lineage (NCBI taxonomy): Eukaryota > Viridiplantae > Streptophyta > Magnoliopsida > Fabales > Fabaceae > Vigna > Vigna radiata. Next base: position 35,238,547 of record NC_028358.1, read on the forward strand.
GGTGCAATTTTTTCTCATCAATTTGCAACTAGGCAATGTCTTATTTCATACATTTTAAGCGACTGTGCATGCATAGTTGGATCCATTAGGAACACTGGATTTATGTTTTTATTCACAAAACTTTTTTGTGAAGGTGTATCTGATTGGGGTGGAGACAACATTATGCTTCCACAGATTGACGAGACTCCACGAACTAACTATACTAAAAATAGTTTATTATGTACTATTGAATAGTGCCTTCTATTATTTAAATCCAAAGCAAAAAATTCAATTCAATACTATATCTTCAACTTGCATTCAAATTCATACTATGTTATATATCTTTGTTTACTTAGAGACTAGGCAATGCTACAGTTAAATTCATGTGTCAAACTTTTCCCTATTTTGGTATTCTTTGACCAAGTTACTAGGATAAGTTGTTTTATCATGTTTAAATTTATAATATACCAAGATATAGGTTAGGGAGAGAATTAGATAATTATTTTCTTTTCGTCCTCATCCTTATATCACATAACTGTTTTTCTTATTTTTAACCGTGTCTTCATTTTTTTATTATAACAAAAAATAATAAAATTATAATTAAAAAAATAAATGTAATATAAATAATTTTTATAATTTGATTATATATAGTTTTCATTTATTTTGTTGGTAATATTTATTATTTAATTTAAAAATAATAATTAAATTTTAAAAAATGTCAAATAAAATTAAAAAACTGTCGATATAAAGAAAATCCTTTTTATATAACAGTATAAATTTATAATTGTAATTATTATTATTTAAAGGGGTAATTTTGAGTTGATCAGTTGTTATTTTCTCACCACAATTATCTTGGCATTACTTACCTTCAGCTCAACTTTTTATATACGCTAGTATCATTATAAGGATTGTCTCTGAATTACCATCCATTTCAATTATTTCAAGATTTTTCTTACACCAACTGTTATTATTAGACTGTCAAAATGGGTCATAATCCGCGAGTTAATTTGGCTTATCACGGATTCGAGTCGGATTGGGTTTGAAAAAATTGTATTTTTTTTATGCGGGTCAAATTTCAACGCAGCTCATTTAAACCCCGTTCGTGCTGGTTGAATCCGTGGTGAGCCGGGTTAGCTCACCAACCCACCAACCCACCTATCTAATTTTATTTTATTAAAATTTAATTTTAATTTTTGTAAAAAAATATTTATTATTATTTTTTTGGTTGAAAAAATCATTTAAGTTTCCTATTTTCAAAATTAATTAAACATGGGAGTGAAATTTGTTTAGATTTGAATTATAGAAAGTCTGTTATTTTTTTATTTAAAAAAATTGTAATTAAGTGGGTCAAGGAGCCAACCCGTGGTGGGTCGAAGCAGGTTCAAATTTTTCGGACTCGCTAATAAATAAGTCGGGTTGGGTTGGTTCACTGAGTGACCAACCCGTGGTGGACCAGGTCGGATCAAGCCGAGTTATTCATTTTGACAGCTCTAGTTATTATAAATAAATAATGAACTAAAAAGTTGATAGAAAATTATGACATATGACAGAGTCCAAAATTTTGGATGATAAGAGTAAAATAATGCACCTTATTTTAGATGAAAAATGTCTTTAAGTGAAATAAAGCAAAGTTATATGAGAGAATAGACTTAAATGGCAATCCGATTAATAATATTTTTTTGTTTCTCTTTTGCTAATGCTTCATATTATTATACATGTATTTTACTGAGAATTCCGAGCGACACAATCAAAGTCAGAATATATATTTTATTGATCACTTCATCGTGTTTAACTTGGTATCCATAATCTTTTTTTTTTTAAATCCGACAAGCTACCGCTACCCAGCTCAGCAAAGAATTGTGAACATATTCTGTTATCAATTGAATATTTTATCTGAAGCAGATCCAAATTCAACTTTTGTCTTTGTAAATAATTGTCGGAACTTGGTGACGTATCAGACACCGAAAGAAGCAAAATTTGCTTGTTAACTTTGAAAATTAGATGGAATAATTATGGATTTATAGTAAGGAAATTAAATCCTTAATTGATTAGGGAAATAACACTTCTCATGGATAAATTAATAATAAAGTTTGTGTTCTGATTATTCCCTTTTCAAGTGAAAATGGTGCAATTTTTGCAAAACATAGTTTTATCCAATTTATTCAAACAAGAGATGGTTTAATGGTAAAGATATAAAAGAGGTTGTATGTTTAACTTTCCCAATAATATTTGAGAATTGAAAAGTTGGTTTGAAGAGTTAACAAAAAGGTTATGACTTCAACTTCTTCTAATAACATTCTAATTACTAACAATTTTTCGATGAAAAAATCCATAATGAATACTCTATTTTTATTGATGTAATAATATCATAAGTAATATCGCGTGAAATGATTGTAAAAAAATATGATTAAAAAATAAGTGGAGATGTTTAAGTATATAAATAATTTTCTTCATTAACATTATTATTATAATAATTAAAAAAAATTATATTAACATAACCTAACAATGAAAAAATAGAAAACAGAAACTCATTTTTTGTGGTGAAATAAAATAAATTTAGAATAAGAAGAAAAACAGTTATCCAATTCAAACTTTGAAAGGTTCCCAATCTATAAATAATATAAATGAATGAAACATAAAAAGCAACTTTATACATATGTCACAATCACAAAATTTCATAAAAAAATAAAAACAAAAACAGAATAAAACTTAAGTAAAAAGAGGAAAAAGAAAAGTATTGTGAGTTATTCAAATGGCAGCATTTGAAACTTAAACTCTAATAGATAGATGTCACTTTTCTATTATCCTCTTTTTCATTTCCTTCCAAAACTTTTCCCTTCTCCCTCTCGTCTTCGGCTCTCACCCTCTCAACCTTAAACGTACTTTTCTCAATGCTCATAGTTTCTTTATTCTTTCTCTCACTTTAGGTCTCATTTTCTCACCATCAAAGCCAGATCTGATACTCTCTTCTTCCCCATTATTTCAAGTGCAAAGTTTTATCTTTTATTCTTATGTAAATATCACTACAAAAATTATAAGAATTATTAATAGATTTTTATTGACGAAAATAAATTCATCAATAATTTAGATTATTAACAAATTTTGAAATTTTAATTATTGACATAAAAAATTTTCAATAAACCTATCAATAACACATTGTATTTATTGAAGAAAAAAATCATCAGTAAAATTCATGGATAAATGAAATATATATTATTAATTAATTTTTTCATTAATATTTGTAAATCTTAAAATTCATTGATATAATTTATCGATAATTGAAATGTTATAATTGATGTTCTTTAATAAATAAGAAGAGAAACAAAAAGAACCGGATCGTGTTATTTACTGATAAAATTTATTAATGAATTTTTCTTTCAATAATTTCTGACATTCCACATATTTTTTTTTCTAATAATTATCTATAAAATATAAATTGTCGTTAGTAAATATTACGATAATATTTTTATTGATGGATTTTAATCCATTAAAAAAAATCGTTTTCAATTACTTTTTATGTTTTTAACGGATTTTCATCATCGATAATATCTTTCCTAAGGTTTTTTTTTTTTACTACAATCAACATTTCTATTTTAGTCATCAATGTTTATTTATTTAACCAGAATGTGTTCTTCTATTAATCTTAACTTGTAACAATGGGTTGAAGGTTTGTTTTTTCAATCACTGTGCTCTTCAGGTTTGAATGTTAAAAGGCATAGAAGTTTTGTTTTTTCTTTCAGATCTTTTTATTTCATCTTTGAAGTTCCTTTATTTCATCTTTGAAGTTCTTGTTCATTGTGTTTAAAAATTTTAATTGCATTAGTTTTGATTTTTTTTTCAGTAATATTTGTGTTTCAGAAGCTTTCTCTCATTAACACTAAAAATAGACTCTACTTTCATATAAACATACCTTTGATTCCTTTCTCTCATTCTCATTCACTTCCTTTTTTTTTCTTCTTCTTTGGTTTCAGTCGTTAATTATTTATCCATACTAAAACATGCCGCACTTCAACTCATAACAAAACAATATCAGTAAAGATAATTTTTAAAATGAATAAACGTAATAACTAAGACAATCATAGTGTGTAAAAAAAAGACAAGCATAGTACAATTTACATTTTAGACACGCAATAAAATAATTACAGTCATTATTATAATGTAAGTAAAAGGTACTTTTAATGGAAGAATAATTAAGTAAATATGCAAACTTAATATTTAACATTTTTATAATACATGTTTTTGTGACTTAGGGTAAACAAAAAAAGTTACCGTCGTTTACGATGCTAAATAATGATTATGAAAATTATAGAAATAAAAAATATGTACGTATTTATTTTGTCTAATTTATTAAGTTTAACATGTTATTCTAGTGCCTTTTTTTTCATTAATTAAAATAAAGTATACAATACTGTTCTGATTCTTTTGTTATTCATTTATCTTAATTATTTAATTATCATATTTGCTTTCTTTTAATGTACATAGCCCACAACAATTTTTGTTTCTTTTTTCATCTATTTATTCCAACTCTTCCATTTTGTAGCCGGCGATTACAAAGGCCCATTCATTACTTCAAATGTGATTTCTAGGTCCAACTTCTTTCAACGCTAAATTATTTCCGGGGGTTACTCCCTGTAACTCCCCAATTCTAACCCCCACCCCCCATTCCATTTTTAAGATTTGTTTTATTAGTTTACTTTTTATATTAATTTTCAGATATTTTAATAATGGAATTTATATGTTTTGATGTATTATTTTTAAATATATTTTTAACGTATAAATGGGAGAGTGAGAATTGCAGAGAGCGTTTGGAGGAGGAGCGTTTCAAAAGCTTTGGTGGAGGTGGGGGTGGGAATACGAAGGAGAAGAATTTGAATCTGTGTGTTTTGACTGAGGCAGACTGTAAAAGAGTAGGTTAACTTTAGTAAATAGGTGTAAAACGGTAAAAATAAAAAAAACATAAAGATTAATTTTGTATTTAAAAAAAAATCCAAAAAAATTGGGGGGTGGGGGTTGGAATTGGGGAGGTACAGGGAGTAACTCCCATTATTTCCTTGCTCCACTTTAAAATACACTAATTATGGGCCGAAGTTGTTATCAATTTTAATTAGATAGTTTTATAAATAATTATCAAAGTTATCACAGAAACTTCATAAATAACTGTAATTAAAAACTTTACAAAAATAAAACATTATTAGGAATGCTAAGTAGATTATTCTACATGATGCGAACCTTAAGGTTTTTTATTATGATAAAGAAGACGCGTTATGAACTAATGTTTTATTATGGTTACGGAATCTTAGTTTTAAATTTAATTTATTTAATACTATGATTTATATATTAATTTATTTACCTGTGTTGTATCTTTATGTATATGTATTACGCACAAGTATTTAAAGTAGGAGGATCCTGTAATTATAATTATTGATCTTTACCTCTTGATACTTCATTACTTTTCACTTTTAAGTAAAATCGCAATCCTAGTAACTTTACTTTAAATTATAAAGATTCTAAATTTAAAACATTAAGAAAAATTATAATTTTTTTCTAGTTTTATAAAACATCTATCTATACTGTTATTATCATTAAATTTAAGCAATTTTTTTTGTTGTATTTTTACATTTTTTAATCCATTTTTATTACCGTCTTAATAAACACAGCTTTAGTATTTATTTGGTAAAAAATAAAACAGATATGATTTGTAAGAAATAAAGTAAATGTAAATAAATAAAAATAAAGTCAAAACACACACAAAAAAAAAAAAAACAAGTGAAAAATAGACCTAACAAACAACAAATTTTATTAAGATATGTTCTAATTCATGATTCTAACATCATGTTAAGAATATATTGTAAACCTCACATAACCTTATAAACAAATTTAAAAATGAGATTTACACTTACTTATATACTAATAATAATCTTATCGCTTAATGTGAGATTTCTAATACATTCCTAAACATCGTGACATATATTTCTCAACCGTAAAATTATATATTAATGAATGGTCTGCTAGCGAATGAAACAATCCATCAAACTTTATTAAGATAAACTTTGATACTATATTAAGAAATAAATTTTAAATCTAAATAAACTTTATAAAATCAAATTATAAAGTAAAATCTGTATTCAAAATTAATTTTATCTCTAATTTAGGTAAAACTTTTAACCAAAACACTAATAAATCTCACTCCTTTTGGAGTATAGATGATTTAACTTCGAAGAAAAAAAAAGGCATTTATCCTACTCATTTATATGTTTGTCCATACGTTTTAATTTTTCATTAATTAAAGAATAGTTAGAATGAGTCTTACATTTAATTTCATAGTTTATATTCATTTATTTTTTTTATGCTTAATTTTTTTTCTATTGAAGTGTGTTATCACCCTAATGATGGTCACTCAATTTAAAAGAGAGAATAATTAAATTAACTTATAGTATTATATATATATATATATATATATATATATATATATATATATATATATATATATATATATATATATATATATATATATATATATATA